>NC_090800.1:90009167-90317292 GCF_036512215.1 Solanum lycopersicum
CATTTGCCAGTAGCCCCTTCATTTTTGGGTGGCTCCCTACTATTACTATATGATGTCACTCAATTGTTTGTGTTGTTAAATCTGCAAAGAGTGATGTTACAAAACTACATTTACATTATCATCAATCGAATCATTACTGCTTGATTTTGTTAATAAAGCAGAACCAAATGCAAACACATACTAGTATTGGCATTGAAATTTGAACAGTTCCAATTACAACGCCTCATTAATAAAAATGCCAGCAAATAACAGAAGGAAAACTAAGACTTCACAACTCACCTTCCAGAACTTGATGAAAAATCCCCATTCAGTCTCCGCAACAACCACAATAACCGCAATCACTACAGCATAACACCGGAAAATTCCATCGAATACCTAGAAAATTTTGCATCAAAACAACAATAAGGTCCGAGTATCGCACTTACAGAGACAGATTAGCACAAATACATGGCAGTAGAGGAAGGGCTTACGTCATATCCATGCTTAAAGGATCGGACAGCAGAATAGACATTAACAACAATGCAGAGAATAGCAACAAGTGCAGTAACGAAGCTGAACACTCTACAAGTCACCAGGAAGGGGTCGGATCCGGTTCGGACTCTATTGGGTGAAATTGAACGACCATTGTTAACCCTCTGCGACTGGGAGCTCACTATTCCTTCGCCATCTCTCTCCATCTTCTTTCAATTTCTTCAATTGAACTTCAAATTGAAAGAGTTTCTCTGGATTTATTAATGGAATTCCATTTTCCTTTACTTCGTGCGCACTCGCGAATGAGAATATCGGCGGAGGATTTCAGGAGGTTTTGAATCTCTGCTCTCCAGGTTCTTCATCTGCTTGTCAAATATTCGTTCATGACTGACACGTGTCTGTCTTACATGGATGGAAATTAAAGTTAGTTTTTCTTTTTTTTAAAAAAAAATTAGACAAAATGTGATCAGAATTTCTTTCACAAAATACCCAGTTATTGCTCTACCTCCGCCCCGAGTAGTTATTATAGTTAATGACCCGAAAGAAGTCACTAGCGCTTCTTGCTATTAATCGTGTTTTAGTCTTAGTTTATAAGAAAACTTTGTCGTACTTAGAAAATGATGATTTTAAAATAGGTGTCAAGCTGAAAAAAGACAGAGAATTTTGAAATTCAAAAAAAGAAAGCATTGCTCCTTTGTTCACTTTTTCTAACATTTTTAGTATCAACTAATTCATTCGGCGAGACATCTTACAATATCATGATACGCCCATTCCTATGGCTAAGAATGTCCATTAAAAGGAGCGGACCGATGGAGTCATTTTTCAAGCACCTCCTGACACAGAAAAGACTGATGTTATGGTTAGCAATCAAATCTGGAATCTCCGACAAAGTATCTGAGATCGGACTTTGATTGGTCTTTTTTTTTCTTGAAACACATTTATTAATAAAATAATAATTTACATGCTAAGTTTATTTACTTTACATTTATTAATCATAAAATTAATAATTAAAAAATTGAGATTTTAAAAAAAAAAAAAAAATTAAAAGTAATTAATTGAAGATATTATAATAAAAAGAATTGTCATTAATTAATTTGTCAAAATGGACAAATAATTAGGGATAACAAAATGAAAAGTAGACAGTAATTAAGAACTGATGGAGGGAGTATTACTCTTCTTTTTTTAGTAGTCATAGATTTTTTTAGAGTGAAACTACATAAATTTTAACAATCATTTAAAGATGTACATTTTTATTATATTAATTTTTTTTAAAAAGTTGTGATTTATGATATTTTCTGTATAATTTTAAAATATTAAATTAATGTAATTTAATTTAATTTAAAAGATCCATCAAATCAACTTATAAAAATATAACATAAGGAATAATTAAAAGAACGAAAAAAATAATCAATAGTCCTTTCGTCACTTTTTCCAATGATATGCATTTTTCTTCCTTCGTTGGGCTTCTCTTATAGCCATTACTGACTTCTTTTGATTTTGAGAAACTATCTGTTCATTTATATTTGAAATTTTAATTATATCCCTAAATATTTTATCTGTTTATATAATAGACACTTAAGTGTTGATCTATTATAGAAGGTGAACACCTTTTTTAGACACTTAAGTGTTAGATCTATTATAGCCATATATTTTGACAAAAAAAAGTGTATTTCTTCGATTGCTATCTTCATCAAGTTAAATAAATTATTGTTCATTCTTCTCCGTCACTAACAGTTGTTTCTTCTTTAAAAAAATTATGATTTTATTTCAATTTAAAGTAGGTTTTAGTTATTTATGTTCATTTCTACTTTAAATTTTAAAATCAAATAATTTGTAATATGTCCAATTTTTTATTTTGGGTCTCTAATATAAAATTTAAATTTTCTTAAAATTCGTTAAAAATGACAAATTAATAAAAATTTGAATAAGTTTTGTATGAATGAATACACAAAAAAAAATTTCAATCATCATCAAAAATGCTTTGATTCAAATGGAGAAAATATGATGACAAGATTCTTTTATGGTTTCTTACGTTTTTAGGAGGGAAATGACAAAAAAATAAGAATTGGGAGTTGAAGTAAGTAGAAACCTATGCATGCAAACACGCGAAACTGTTTATTTGATTTATGTGGACCGGACAACACTCAATCGTGTAGTAAACAGACAAACAAAATGTGTAGGAATCATGATATAGGTTGGGGAAGGGGGTTAGACCATTTTTTCTTTGATCTTCTTGCATTATTTTCTTATCAATTAACGTTTAAATCATTTTTAAAAGCTTAAATTTTAAATCATTTTTGAATTAGTTATATATATATATATATATAAAACTCAAAACATCTAGAGGAACTTATTATTTTTGATTACTTAGACATGATTTTGAATTGGTCAGAATTCAAATATTACATTAATTATTAATATTTTTGTTAGGACCAGAAATAAGCAGGCGTAAACGCGAAAGTTAGCAAAACAAATCTTAAAAGATCACGAATAAGAAGACAACGAAAAATATATCAAAAAACACAAAGATTTAACGTGGTTCGATCAATCGGTCTACGTACACAAAGGAGATGAGCAATCCACTATAAATATGAGAGTACAAAATACAAAAAGAAAACAATTTCAACCAATTCACTCGGAATACATGGGAGGTTCACACAAGTGATAACATATCAAGCTTGTGACCCATAAATTCTCCCCTAACCAAAACTCTCAAAGTCCTTAAGACTACATTGTAAATGCTGATTAAGTTAGAATGATTATAGATATTAAACCTTTTTTCTACAAGAAAAAGATTAGTCAATCCAAAACCTATTCCTAAAAGTAAAACCTATTTATGGTAAGAAATTTAGGGTAAATAAAATGTAACAATTTTTTTTTTATATAATATCGATATATATGTACTATTTATACAATATGAGATCCATTACATATACATATTGCTATTGTATTTGAAAATCTTTTTGAATGTCCATACGTATTGACAATTAATCTTCCCATTAATTTTTTTAATATTGTTTACGAATAATAAATTTTTTTTTGATAAATTAAATATATAAATTATAATAATTTTCGAAATATAAAAAATAAATAAAAAAATATATTATGTATCTAAATAAAATTTTACCCATCTACAATCTATTTTGTACAATATTACTTCCCTAGCCAGTAATAAGCTGGCGGATGATGTGTTAAATATCTAAAGAAGCTATGTTTTGGTAAATATATATATGGGTGGCAGTGGTAGTGTGTATTAGTGCAATTGGCTTTGTCCAACGTTTGAAAAAAATCAACATCCTTATCCCTTTTTATTTCCTATTCATCACTCTCTTTTTTTTAATTTTCTTTACCAATTCTTGTTTTTCTTTCTATCTTCTTCTTCTTCTATCGCAAATTCACTGAGTACTATTTCTTTGGATATTATTAAATCAAGAGACAACGCTGTTATTCTCTTTTTCATGGCGTCGATTACTCCCCCGCCGACATTTGATGTAAACACTCACAAATTCAACTTCTCAAACCCTAAATTCACTTCCCGATTAAAGCGTTCATCTTCGTCTTTCACTCTTTCAACCTCTCATTTACTATCTAGGGTTTCCGGTTCCGCTTTCTGTTGTCGTTGCAGGAATGGTACCGGTGATGGTGAGACTGTTGAGCCATCGCCATCTGTTTCTTCTCAGAATAGCTCATCTTCTTCTTCTTCTTGGAGATGGGATTTGGCGTTTCAAGATGCGGTCAAGAATGCGATGAAAAAGTTGGATGATTATGTGAATTGGTCAAAAGGAGTGGGACTTGATGAGAGGAAGAGTGAAATTGGTGTTGATGATCAAGAATGGGATTGGGAACGATGGAAAAAGCATTTTAGTGAGGTTGAGGAGGAAGAACGGTTGGTTTCTGTTTTAAAGGTACAATTTCTGTTTAGATTAGTTTGCATGTTACTCTGTGAAAGTTAACATTGATTTTGCATGTGTTTTAGAGGGAGTCTGATGAAGGTTTAGATTTGTTGTCTATGAGAATTTTATTAAGATGTGGCAGATGGTGAACTGTATTTAATGTGCATGTTTGTAGTGGTGGCGATTCCGGTCTGTAGTTAGATACATTCATGCTACATGACCTTATTTTGACCATGTTTCAACAATTAACATCAAAGGTCCATTATTAGGCATGTTTTTATTTGGATTGGCGAAGTTCAAACTATTCGTTGATGATATTGGTGATTGTAAAGGTGACACTTTTAAACCTTTCAGGGTCTATCAGACTGAAGCACATGTGATATTTCATAGTCTACATGATGCAATGAGCGGTGTCATCCACATATACTCAAGACGAGTGTTGTAAAAATGTGGATGTTACAATGAATATCCGATCATGCACTACTAGATTAGAAACCTTAAGAGGGTAAAAAATAGCACAATAGAATATAAGATGAGAGATAGTTGCTTGGTATAGTTTTGTCATGTCCTACTAGACTTCCATATGCATCAGTCCTTAGGTTACAGTATGATGATTAAACTTGGTAAAAATGGAGCGAAGTAAACCTAAAAAACATATTGATGGAGGTTGCACATCTGGGTTGGTAGGACATTATGAAGTAAATTGTATACATAGACCCAAGGTGTTGCCTAATGGTCAATGAAGTGGGAAAGAACCGTGAGAAGGTCTAGGATTCAGAATCCAGCCAATGAATAGATATGAATGATAACGTATTGGGATTAAGGCTTAGTTGTTATTGTATACTTATATCAGGTCTCCTGTCTGCCAGGAGTTCGGTTAGACTCTTATATTTCAGTATAAACTACAAAGATAAGTTGAGATTTATAGAAGCTTAATTTAGCTGGCAGAATATTTCTATTTAGCTTGTAATGTTGGCAAATTGTTGGAGCTGTTCCCATCTTTTGTATCCTCTTAGCCTCTTCTAGATGCCTCTTAATGAAACTTCTTGCTTCATTAATTTTGTTTCGCTTAGGAACAAAATTATTTAGTATTGAAATGACATATGAGTCCCAAGTAAAGCGAAATGGATATACAGGATTCATAAGTCTGATACCAATTGATTGAGGTGTAGATTGTGATCACCTGTGAGGAATAGCTGAAAGGGCCATCAGAAGTTCTTTGAGAATAAAAAATGGTCCTTGAGGTGAATACCATCTCAAATAGGGTTCTTGGTAATTTACTGAGCATTTTTGTTAGGTTTTGGTTAGTTTGTAATTTTCTTAACTTGTTTGGACATTCTGCTAGAGGCCTTTATTAGATCACAAACACAAACATTTATGCTCAATCAGAGTATTTTATATTTTTGCTGTTTTAATGGAGCTGTTATTTCACCAGGCACAGTTGGCTCATGCTATTAGTAGAGAAGATTATGAAGATGCTGCTAGACTCAAGGTGGCCATTGCTGCTGCAGCTACTAAGGACATTGTTGGAAGAGTGATGTCCCATGTAAATGTAAGATTTATGCTGCTATTTTGGAACAATCAGTGATATCATCTTCCTTTGCCTTCTCAAAATATATATGCATACATATAGAATGTGTGTGTATGTGTGTTCCTTTGCCTTTTCAATTGTTTAGTCAGAGGTTGTTAGTTAACTTGATTTAGACCTTAAAATTGAGTTGAACGTGACTGCATGTTAGATGAATTGGCTATTGAAAAGGAAGATCTTCCATTGTGTCAAGCCTCATCATTTAACTGTGGTATGAACTGTGTTCTCTTGTTTTCAAACTTAACATTATTTAGCTTTCTTATCTTGCAATGAAATTATTACTTCATCTAAAAAAGTACATTTCTCTATCTTGACCTTTGGACATTTGATAGCACTTATGGTATGGCTAATGATAGACATTTATGAAGCCTCAGAGTCGAATTTCGTTCGAACAAAAAGAAAGGAAATAGGACTGCTTAATTCTTTTTTAACTAATGATGAAAATTTAGAAGCACCTATTGTTCATTGCACAAATGTTGGTTTCAGGTTTGAGTATGCGGCTGTTATTTTAAGGTCCTTCTGTGCCTTGTTCATCTTACAGTATTTTATTTCATGGTAATTGATGCTCACCTTCTAGAGTCTAATGCAGAAAGCCTTGGAAGAAGAGCGCTACAGGGATGCAGCATTTATGCGTGATTGTGCTGGTACAGGATTGGTGAGTTAAGTAGCAGGATACTGAGTTTTGGTTGCTACAAAAAGAGTTGTCTTTGGTCTGTTGCTTCAATGTTTCATGTACTCTACACATTTGGACCGTACATTCATAGAAACTCTCCAACTGGTCGACAAGCCGGCCCTCTTCAAAGTCTCTTAACTCTTTGCAATTCCAACTTTCCTTGGGCTATATTCACCATGGATGTTGGGTTTTCTAGCAAAGTTTCTTGAGAGCATGTAATAGTTTCATATGTGTTCTGGCACATTGGTATTTCTAGTTTGTAAAATGTTTTATGTTTATGTAGGTTGGATGGTGGGCTGGAACTTCACAAGATGTTAGTGATCCATATGGCCGCATTATTCGTATAAGTGCTGAGCATGGAAGATATGTCGCGAGAAGTTACAGTCCACGGTACACTTCTAGGTTTCTGCTGGTTTTTGTTTGAGTTTGCTATTAGCAGATTGAACTTCAAATTCTCTTTCATAAAAAACATAGAAGAAATTGATCTTTGCCTAATCTGTCTGTATTTTTTTTCCGTGGGATTAACACAGGATGATTATAGGAAATGGGTTGTGCTTGTGGACACTCATAATTCCCGCTTTTATGGGTTGGGTTTTGGTGTGTGTGTGTGATTTGGAAGTACAAAAGAAAATTAAAGAAAGTACAAATAATGAAACAAAAGAAAAGGAAAGTAGGATCTTACCTGAGTTGACGAAAGGAAGTCTAGAAACTGAAAACTTGCAGCTCCTATTAAGGAAACTATTCTTTACTCTATGAACAGCTTCTTATTCATCTTCAAACACCTATCGTTCCTTTTCTCAAATTTTAAAAATCACAATATGATATTGTTCTCCGAGCCTTCCATTGAAACGTCTGTTTATCATTATGCCTTGCCATAAGATAAGAAGTGGCTTAATTGATTACATTGTAAGTCGCTGTATTCTAGAAACTGCAACATGCACCTAATATTTTGACCCATTGGACTATATACTAAAAGATTATTAAGCTGTTCCATCTTCTCGCCCCTTTCTTCCGTGTTATGTGGATATCTCTGCAGTTAATACACTAATTAGCTAAGTTGCTTGGACTCTGTGCGGGTATCCGACACGGATGCAGATCCGTGGTCCAGATTCCGCAAATCTGAACTTTAAGATTTTGGGTGTGTGGATTCATTTAGGGATATGGGTGTCGGGATTCAGCTAAAAAATTCAAAATTATAAAAATAGATCTACTTTACAAAGATATTCTAAATTTCGAGAGATATTATGTAGAAAATTGACACGTATGTTGTATAATTCAATCTCTCATTCTTCAAGATTATCGATTATCAAAAACCAACATGCTAATAAATCAATTCAAAAATCATGCCTCTTTTCTATGAGAAAGAAGACAATTATGAATAACAACTGACCAAGAGCAACAGTTAAAAAGGATTGAAGCTATGGCTATGCGAGTCTCCATGTCTTAAAATTTGTTTTATCTTTTAATTTGAGAAATCAAAATCTCAATTTTCACCCCAAATTTATCCGTGGACTTTGGGCAAAGTATCCGATGTGGGTTGACAGAATTCCACACGAATCCCAGACCCATGTCGTGTCGGCAACAAAATGAAGAGTCCACACAACTTAGCTACTTAGTGCGATTTTGTCGTTGAAGTCAGATCTATTCCTAGTCCTAGTGTTGAGCATTGCCGAACTGAGTCTTGTAGGGTGTGGATGTGTGGTATCCTTTTCTATTGTGCCTTATGTCCTAGTTAGTAGTAACAGATACTGTGAGGCATTTTGCTGTTATAATTGATTTTTCCTTAATGAAGTAAAAGTGAACAAGAACCTTGACTGCGTTTGGGGTATGTTGTTTACTGGGTTCATCTGCTCTACTGACAGCCAGCTTGCTTCGACCGTGGAAGGGGCCCCTCTCTTTGAAATATTTCTTACTGTGGATAATAAAGGCGAATACAGGCAACAGGTATCTTTCTATCTCAAGTTCTTTCTTTTAACTTGTTGACATCTTCCACTGATGCTGTGTCTAGAAAGATACCGAGTGTCTTGGTTCATTACCTGTTTGGTCTCTGAAGATGGGACGTTTTCATCAACCGATTAGAATAAAATAATCAATTGTTAATAATGGTGAATTCTTGAATGAAACCCTATTACGGCAAAATGGACATTGAGGATTATATAGCTTGCCTCAACTATTTTAATATTGAGGTGTAGTTCTTGTTTTTTTTTTTTTAATTAACAGCATGTGCAATCTGTGGACGAAACTTGATGCAAGCTTTTAGTAATGGACATGAATGTTTCTCTAGAATATCATTGCTCAGATGTGATGATGTATTGATGTTGGTGTGGCCCTGGGAAGAGAATCTCAGGATGTGAACTTATGCCGTATATGTAGGCCTGCCATCACAAATGTCATGGATGGAATGACAGTTCTGCAAGATTATTTTATCTTGAAGATGTTGCACTTGCTAAAAAGAACTGAAATAAAATTTGCACCTCCTTTTTCTGAAGCAGAATCTCCTCATCTATGCACTTTCTGTAAGCATGCCAAATATGAAGATATGAATTTAGTTAAAGATGATCCTAATCCACTCTCTACAGTAGAGTCCTTTCCTTTTTATAATAATTAAAAAATCTTTGTGATCCACATATGATATCAGGCTGTTTACTTGAAGAGAAAGCCAGTTCAGCAAGATTTACCTATTTCTTCTTCAAAGCTGCCCGGTGCTTCCAGTAACTTGGACACTGTTGGTCCCACTGAAAACAAAAGTGATATGTTTGATAAGATCTCAGATGCTGAGGAAGATGGCGAAGACAGGGAAGACGATTTTGGCTTTCAGAATGCATTGAAAGACATGATTCCAGGGGTACAGGTCAAGGTTTTGAAAGTGACAGCTCCAGGGAAGGTAGATAGAGATCTAATATCAAAGGTCATTGAGCAAATAATGGATGAGGAAGATGAGGATGAAGAGAAGGACTATGATTTGGACAGTGTGGATGACGAAGATGAAATTAAGGTGGAAAGAGATGGAGAGCAGAATGTGATTGAATTGGATACAGACAATGGGGTTAGTGATGGTGAAGAGCAGAGCCAAATTGCAGTTAGGGTGGTTGTTGGTGGTCTCATGCAAAATTCCTCAAATGGTGCTCATCATAAAGATCTGCTTCGAGTACCGGCAAGGCTAGAGAAGAAGGGTCACCTGTCATTTACTTTCACTATAGAGGAAGATGAGAACAAAAGCAATTTCTCTGGCAGTGGACAATCTCCCCCAAATAAAAAGGCTAGGCTTCAAGGTCAACGTAGCTTGGATCATGTGATGGTTGATCTTGCAAAGTTCATGGGCAAGGGGAAAATACCTATGAAGGTTAGAACGCTTTTATCTTGTCGTTCAAATTGCTTAGTTTTTATTCTTCTCTTTAATGGTTTTACTGAAATATGCAGGTCCTTAAAGATATGGGAGAGTTGATCAGCCTCACTCTTACTCAGGCACGAAATCGTCAGCCATTATCAAAGTCAACCACCTTTAACCGCATTGAGATTTCAACATCTCCAGACCCACTAAATGGTGATTAATCTTCAATATGTCTTTCTTCTTTTATTCTCTTGCTGTCTAGATTGCTGATTTTCCTTTGTCTAGTAATTAAGCTTGTTCAACTAGTGCATCGTCATTGTTATTCTACCCACTCTCATTCTTAAGTCGGATGATCATTTACTATTTTTATCAGGATTATATATTGGTGCTCATGGTCTGTACACTTCAGAAGTCATTCACTTTAGACGAAGATTTGGTCAGTGGAAAGAAGACGGTAGCCCTAAGGAGTCTTCACGCTTAGAATTTTACGAGTATGTTGAAGCGGTAAAATTAACTGGAGACTCTTATGTGCCAGCTGGTCAGGTAACTTTACTTTGAATCCAAAAGTTGTGCATATAGTCTAACCTACAGAAGGTAGAGTCGCATTTTTTTCTTTTTAAATTAATCTAGGATATCTGAGATCATCCATTCTTGTTGGAGCGTAGAGATCCGAGACTAACGATATAATGGATAAGCTGGACATAAAAGCGTACCTGTTTTCTATGCCTAAGTCGCATAGGTGTATTGCTAATCCTTTGAGTAATGAAGATTGAAAATCTACAGTGTGTCATATCTTGTATTTGTGCGTTTTAGTATGTTGTAAAAAAATTCTTGCCTTGCTTTTTAAAATAGAGAGGGGGCAAGCGTGATGGAATGGTGTTCAACCCAGTGTTGTGGACGGCGAGAGGCGACAAAAGGCGACAAGGGCCTGCCTCGCCAGGCGGCGAGGCGAGCGGCGAGGTGCTTGCCTTTTTGAATAAAGGCGCCAATTAATACCAAAAATTAAAAATATTTAACTGCATATTTTATCCAAAATCTTAATAGCAATAACACATATTAGCAAATATTCAATTCAAAAACTAATAGTAGATACTAAAATGTCTAAAACTTTAATGACCAAACAATTCAAAATACAATAAACCAAAACTTTAAAAGTCTATTCTTTCTTCAAAATTATCCAACCCTTGAGTGTCATAATTCCATCCAATGTCCCTCTTTTGCTAGCAACCACCATTGATTATTAAATTCAATTAATTCGCTGTTTAGGAATATTGAAATAAATAATTAGGAAAATGGAAAGATTTTTTTTTAAATTAACTGCCTATAATTAAAAAAAGTAAATTACACAAAGCAGTAAGCAACTAAGCACTGCTTACAGCCTTGCACCAAAAAAACACAACTGAAAAAAAAAAAAAAACTGAAGAAGAAGAACAGAAAAAAATTGTTGAAGAAGAAGAGAGAAAACGACATACCTGGAGAACAGAGAGTCGCGAGGGAAAAGAATCGTGAGCCGGCGGCCTGCGAGGGAGAAGGAGAACAGAATCCGACAGCGAGGGAGAACTGGAGAGAGGCTCGCGATGGAGAAGCTGACAGCGAGGGAGAAGAGAAGAGAACTGGAGAAGAGAGTCAATCGAGAGAGAGAGTCGCGATGGAGTTTCAGAAATTTCAGAAGTAAAAAAAAAAACCCTAATTTTGACTAATATTATTAAGTCAAATATTTTTAATTAAAAAGGCAGCGCCTTTTCTGTCGCCATTGTAGCGCCACACCTCGCCACTCCTCGCCTTTTTGCTATCGCCTCGCCTCGGCAGAGAATGGCGAGGACCCATCGCCTCGCCTCTCGCCAAAGGCGATGAGGCGCTCGCCTTTTGTAACACTGGTTCAACCATTAATGCGTTCCTTTCTAATTTGCAGATAGCATTCCGTGCAAGAATTGGAAAAAAGTATCAACTTCCACATAAAGGAATTATTCCAGAAGAATTTGGTGTGGTAAGTGATCTAGTGATTTTTGGATTGCTTAATATTTGTTTTGCCTATCTTCTTTTTGGTGCATAAGTTCCATGGCTATCAATTTTATGATGTGTGGGTCTATCTCTTACATTTTAGGCCTATATTTTCTCTATTACCAATGCAGATTGCTCGTTATAGGGGACAAGGAAGGCTGGCAGAGCCTGGTTTCCGGAACCCCAGATGGGTTGATGGTGAACTGGTTATCCTAGATGGAAAGGTTTAGAGATCTCTATTTAATGGCACCCTTTTTCTTTTGTTTTGTTGTCTCTTTATTCTCTCAATTTCATTTTCTCCACATATTTATTTCCTGTTGAATTGTGCAGTACATTAAAGGAGGACCCGTTGTGGGTTTTGTCTACTGGGATCCTGAATATCATTTCTTAGTATTCTTCCATCGGCTTAGGCTGCAGGAGTGAACATCTCTGTAGATACAATTTTTGGCTGTTTGTTCCTGGTTCAGTTCTTTGCAGGTATGCTCTTTTGCACTTGTGTTTAGCAAATTGGCTCTAATTTAACACACACACACAAATTGACATGCAAAAACTCAAGAAAAACAATCACAGCCCCCCCCCCCAAAAAAAAATGCAGATAGCTCACATTTTAGTCATAAAAAACCATGTTAGATGGTCAACTATCATTTAGATGGTCAACTATCATTTACTTGACATTCTCTTCAACATTCAAGAATTGTATAGGTACAAACTTAATTCTCTTTAACCGATATCACTTTGATCTCCCGATCTCAAGATGTGTGCTTCTCTGTTCCTTTGCAGTCAACATGATATCTAGTACCACGAACCTTGAGCTGAAGAGAAGACTCAAGATTTCGTTTGAATATGGAGTCCTTGGCAACTGACTGTTTTAGTGGCCAGCATAAAACCTTTTGCATTATATGGAACTAACAGCCATTTTTGAGTTGATAGCCCCCAATATCTCTGGTATAGCAAATGGTCGAGGCCTACTAGCATTTTCTTAGGGCACTGAGCTTGTACATATGCTCTTTATTTGTTTTTTTTTCAGCTCTTGTATTATTCTTTTTTCTCCTTCAGTAAACATTGTTGTACGTTCAAAAAACTTGGAATTTATTCTCTAATAGAATCCGAAGATAGAACGGTACATTGGCAAATGTCTTATGTTCTGATTTTGTATTCCTGGGTTCTTAAAATTGTATTAGCTACTGAACTGCAGCTTCTAAGACTTGATGCATTTTGGGTAGGAATTGTTTCTTTAATGTTCTTACAATGAATTGGATAGCTCTGTGGGTGTATCACGAACATTTATGGTTCATTGACACACATAGGCAGACAAACAAGTCACTAGCTATCACCAGATGCATGCTTTGCACAAATCTGAGGTACTTGTTAGAGAATATTCTGTTCAATTTTCTGATGCAATTGTTATGTCCAATACGAAATCTATTGAAACTGTAGTACAATATATTATTTTGGCAAATTTATGGATAGACTACTATCCTATTATAAGGAAATGAATGGACACTGCATTCATAACATACATCTATTGACTAGACAAGGCAACCCTATTCTTGCGTTAATCTAATGGAAACAGCACATCATGTTGTAGTATTATTGTGATCATAGAAACTACTGGAGTACATAAAATGCAGTCTTTTCTAAAGAAAAGATTGGCAATACATCATGGTTTGTTCAAGTTGTTGAAGGAAACTTCTTTAGCTATTTTTGCACCCCTTCCCTTGGCCATATAAAGTCCCACATGATGCATTAGCTCCTGCAAAATCCAAAATATCAAGACGACTAGTTAAACACTGAATAAGTTGATCAAGAAGTCGACAATTTTGTTATTTGTTATAGATTACCTGTGGATGTGGTGAAATATCTTTGGTGTATCTTGCCATAGAGAGTGGAAAATCAAAGGTGGCACATCCCTGAGAGTAAACTACTACATCCTTTAAAGGGTTGAGGAATCCGCGGTTCTTAGCTGATAATGTAGAGCAAACAAAGTCCAGCACACAAATATCCGTGCACACCCCTACCACCAACAACTTGGTTCAAGTAAACAAAACAGTTAAGTCAACCACAAATGTGTTATATGAACCATATAATAGGAAGTTTTAGAGAAGCAAAAGAGAGTGAGTACATACAAGTTGAACTTGGTTGTTCTTCACCCAATCAACAAATACATTAGAGCCATCCTCCTGAAAGGAACCAATATAGCCATCATAACAATCTTTGCGCCTGATGGTAACATTTGGTTCCTCCTCCACCCATCTTAGTGCTGCAACAATTTCATCATCAGAGTAGATGATACAAAATCAAATAATCAGTACAAATCGAGTAATACAGAGTCCCCAACTCCTAGGCAACGATTGATCACAGATCGAGTAATTGTCCAAAATTTTGATGGTTTTGTCCCCCTTTTTTTTGCTAATATGGATATGTATATACTTAAAGATGAAAGTCATTGCAAAAAATAGTAAAGTTTTCTACTATTTTCGTGAGAATCTGTTTTTCCATCACATGTGGTGGGAAATCATATTCTATATCACAAATTTCCCATTGATGAAATAACCATTATTTTTAGTAGTAAAATTAGTACCAGGAACCAAGTTGGATTCATCAGTGCCAGTGATGCAGTGAGAAGGATATGGGTGTTCAAGTTTATCAGGTTGATGTGAATCAAGAAAGGCAAGAACTGGCAATTTCTTGTCACAAAACGCTCTAGCAAGCCTTGATGATTCATCAATCATTTCACTGATCTGCCTGTTAGGCTCTCTTGGTGCCTATGATTTACAAGCAAAAAAAAAATCAACTAGTTAATTAAGTAATAAAACAAAGAACAAGTTTAATTGTAAGTACCAGATTTCCAGCTCCAACAGTACAAAATCCATTGATTATGTCCACAAGAACAAGTCCAGCCTTAATATCTTCAGTGATGACTACTGATTCCTCCTCTATGGGAATTTCATTCTTCAAAAGATCTACTGTTTTTATTACCATCTTTGTTTTTCCCTGCCAATTTTCTAATAGTAGTAGGTAAGGGTGATTGAATGATTGATATTTATAAGAAAAAAACAAATACTACTTGATTTGTATTATTAGTCCTACTACCATGTCCCACCACTATGTTGATATTTATTTTTTTAATCACATGGCGCGTCATGTGAGACTTTTCTTAATTTGCTTGAAATCGAGTAATAAAAGGACACGTCATCTGAAACTTTTATTATTGATTAAAAGTTACTTTTATTAATAAAAATAATATTAGATAACTTTTTTCATTTTTATTTATGATTTAAGTTCAAATCTTTTAGATACGATAAATTCTTTGGAATGTCCTATTACCTCAATGCAAGTGAATCGGTCCACTCAATTATTTATGTCTGAATTTATTTACATACTAAATAATTAAAAATAATAAGACAATTTATCTAAATAATATTAACAAAATTGATCATTAACAGCCATGTGGCTATTGGACCCACCGAATGTTATTATTGTTTTAATTCTCATGGTTTCTATTTTTAAAATGAAACGATAAAATTTTTGACTAACTTGATATATAAAAAATTGCAATTCATATTATCTTTCATATAGTTTTTAAATATTTAAATTTTTTGTTTAAAATATTGAATTAATGTAATGTAATTAACTTTGAAGATTAGTCAAATTGACCTTTCAAAAAGCGCATCTGACAAATAAAAGTGGACAGAGGGAGTAATTGATTTCTTGTATTTGAATTCAAATTTTTTGTTCAATAATTGTTAGGATTAATTAAGTAATATGTTAAATTTTTAATTTAAACAGTAAAATTAAGGTGCTCTAAAGATACATCATATGACAATATTCAAGAGTAGGTATAGAAAATCACATGTTTATTCTAGTGAAGAGCATATTTACTAGCTAACAAGCAAAAAAATTTACATGTCAAAGAGAGATGAGCAAACTGCATGAAAGAGGGACAAGGGCATTAAACATCATAACCAGGGTTCACTTTCTGCTGAACATCTCCATAACTCTGTAATTCTTCTATATCCTCCAAACTTCCCAAAAATAGAGGAAGTCTTTGGTGTAGCTTGACAGGTTGAATAGATAAAATTCTATTTTTACCATCTGAACCTCTACCTCCAGCCTTTTCCGCTAAGAAACTCAGAGGATTTGCTTCATAAACAAGTCGAAGGTGGTTTCTTGGATTCATTGCTACGCCACCATATAACAGAGTCCGATGAAAATCAGCCACTAGAGAACATATATACCTGGCTGAGTACTTCTTAGGATGTTGTCCTTTCCCTTGTCTTATCGTATCAATATACTGCCTTAATCCTTCAGGCCAGTCAAAATACCGAGCATCATTAACTGAATAAATTTGCCCTGCCAGAAAATGTCAACAATGTAACTATCAGTTTAGAAGGTGTAATATGCAAAAACGTATTTGGAGGAACAAACTTATGATATAGCAATACCTCGAGGAGGAATGTTGATGTTAGGATGTGTCAAGAGGAAATCTCCGGTTGTATGATCCAATGTGAATGCATGTGTTCCAGAACCAAAGCTAGCACAGAGTATTGTGGCTGACGAATAGAGAACATAAGCTGCTGCAACAAGCTTTGATCCACTCTGAAGGCAGTTTAGTAAAGCCTTTTCCTCCACCGGCAAATGATCAATTTCCACAAGACGTCTGTAAATCCCAAATATCGTCCCAGTGGGTATTGAGGCATCTATATTTCGGGAACCATCTAAAGGATCCATGACAACCACAAACGGGCCATCATCAGTTATCCACACAGGACACTCATCTTCTTCTGAGGCCATTACAGCAACTTTTCCCGAATTTCTAAGAGACGACAATATAATCTCATTCTGAACAAACATACATAAAAAGGTCTTAGAACATGAGACTATTCTTGGATCCATTAAGACTAGAGAAGACACAATGATCTTCTTCCTAATTCATTAATGGAAGATCCCACAAACAGAAAAAGGAGGAAAAAAAACAGAACAACGTACTGTTAAAAGAATGACAAAAGTCTCACACCGATGGTTAATGACATGAGTGAACTCCTTCTAAGGCTTGGACAATCCTACTCTCTTTGAACTAGCTTTTGAGATGTGAGTTACACGAAAGACCTAATTTAACAAGGTATCAGAGCAAGGACCTAATTTAACAGCAACCTATAAATAACATCAATCAATCAATAATTCATCAATCCCAATTCCACTTTATTGGGTCTCTCTATACAGTGCAGTAGAAGTTAAAAGGTTTGCATACATGGGATTCAATTGGCTATGTTATTATTGTTATATTATTGCTTATAATAACAGGAATCTTATAGATTATGAAATCAAATAATTATAGAAAAGCAACATCAACAATTTATGGTGACAATCAAATAACCAAAAATTCCCAAAAGACAGACCGAAACAATATCAAGAGGCTTGGGCTTATCTCTATCAGAAGAAGTCCCCGTATTTCCAATGGCAACATTGTTGTTGAGGCTGGAATTGAAAGGGCAAGCAACAAGAGCAGCAATTTTCTTGGAGGCATATTCTAAGTGACCAAACAATAACACCAAGTCATCACCCACATCAACCCCTCCTTTACCCATATACTCCATCAGTGTTGAAAACCCACTATTAGCAGAATCTACTGAAGCATTTTTACAGCCAATTGCAATTGGTGAATCAACCCTGGAGTTAATTAACCCTCCAGAAAATGGAGAAGAAGCCATATTTTCAGTACAAAAAGGTACAAAATTGTAGTTTTGAGGAAAAATTGCAGGGTTTGGTGAGGAGAGTTTGGTTCTTGGTGGAAAATTTAGGGAAGAAATGGTCGATGATAGCATCTTTATGCTCTACCGCAGGCAACTTTGGTACAGAAGAAGCATCCTATTTTTTAAAAAAAATTCCTCATTTATCCGCAATTCTTTTCTTTCTTTTTTTTTTCTTTGTCGATTACGTAATATTGTTAAGAATTAAAATTATATTATGAGGTATATATTTATAATTTATTTAAAAAATAATTTTAATAAAATATATTCCCTCCTTCTGAAAATATTATCATGTTACGTTTATCGAAAGTCAATTTGATTAATTTTTAAAGGTAATTAGATCACGTTAATTCGATATTTTAAACAAATAATTAGATATTCTATAACTATATGAAAAGTAGTATAAATTACAATTTTTTGCATATTAATATGATGAAAAAATGCATCTTAAAATATTAGTCAAAATTTTTATAGTTTAACTTTAAAAATAGAAATCATGACAAAAAATACTTGACGGAGAGAAAAATCCAGAAACACTAATATAAGAAATTATATTGTACAAATATAGTAATATTACGCAATAACACATGATAATCATGTCTCAATTTTATAACATAAAAAGACGTTCAATGCAAACTTTAAAATATAGAAGTTATTAAAATTTAAAGTGATGTAATTGTTCTTTAAAGTTCAATTAAGTGGATATTCTTGCATAAAAAATTACTAAATTACACAATTTATGTTTTATGTATTATCATTTAATTCATACTTAAAAATTACTAAATTACACTATATATGTTTACATATTATCATTTATTACATATTCTTTGATAAAAATTAAAAAATTCTATTTTTTCTCAATTTCTCTATCCCAGATATTTACTTCTGAAAGAAACAAGACCCACCTTTTTATCCTCAAAATTTCGTCTCTAATCTCTCCCACTATCAAATTAATTATCGAATTCAAAGAAATTTGATTTTCAAATGATTCAACAATTCAAATTGATGTCTAATAATTCTCAAATTTGATACTTTAAAAAGTAATTTTAGGTTACTATTTTATGATTCAATAAATGAATAATGCTATGTTTTGAAATCGGGCAACACTTTTTTATTGCTAATTTATGATATCTTATCACAACGTATCTTGTCGCACCTTCATACACTACAAAGATATATTCAGAAGATGCAACTGCTTGCAATGTTTAAAAATTATAGATACATTAAACGAACTTTCAATTCGTATATTTAACTATATAATGAGAAGTAAAGCTAGAAAACATAATACTTGTAATACAAATATATACTTCATTTTCGCACATTTGGACGCATTTATAATCAATATTTCTTCAACTCTTCTCCCTAATGTTTTCTTTGTATAAGATGCTATTTCTCGATTTTTGCAATTCCAAGTACTAAATAGAATTCTAGCTTCTTTCAAAAAGTCATCACTTTTGTATCACTCGTATCTAACATCACTTTCCCATATACTTGAATGCCTTAAACAAGATTGAAATATTACAAATCTTCACCAAAAAACGTGTTGAAATTTTTTCTGAATCAGCCTGAGAAATTTTCGTAAAACAACAATAGAGAATTTAAAATTTGAAATTCAAAATTTTAGTACAATAGTGTTTTATGAATGAATGATTTGAAAATGAAAGAAACGTATGCGTGAATTGTGATAGTTAATTTGTATTTCTGTTTTTAATTCCCTTTTTAATTGCATTAAACTGATAAAATCTTTTTTTTAACTCACTAACTTGATAATTATAACTTCTACATTAAAGTATCCGCAACACAAAAAAAAATTGTAATTTATGAAAGAATAGGAATAAAATGTAATTTGTTTACATACTATGTGCTTTCTATAATTTTTACTATAATGAAACATTTCAATCTAGTTCATAGATATATAAACACCTAAATGGTAGCAATATGCAGAAAATAAGCTTTTCATAAGGAAAAAGAATAGATTTACATTAGACATTTTTGTTTGAGCTATGCAAAATAAAACAAACAAAAAGGGTAGATTGTTGTAGAGAAAAGAGAAATTAGCCAAAACTTGAAACTTTGGTGTCTTACTTATATAACTAAAGTGAAAACTAAAACCTATGCATAAGTGTTATTGTAACTGTTGAAACACAAAGGACAATCAAATAAATAAAGATATTATTGTTGCCCTTTTCTAATTCTACAAAATAATATGTAAAATAATAGTATATAAACGTAAAATATTATAAAATTTATTATATAACATTAAAAATAAAATTCGTAAATAAAATCTAATCAAACTTATAAAATATGCTAATTAATTAATAAGAACTATGTTAGTACACTCGTAAAAAAACATTTATTGAAAAAATAGAATAATAAAGAATCATGAATATAGGTTTGAACCTTATGATAAAAGATCAAAAATTTAAAAAAAAATCATTAATGCCTTACGTACTGACCTACATTATTATACAATAATATTTAATTTAGGATAGTCTGAAATTTATTTTCAAATTCACGTATTAAGAAACAAAGAGTTTTAACTTTGAGAAAAAGTCATCCTCAACGTGCATAGGCAAATTCAAAGTTGATTTGCCCAATTTAATTATTTGTTCTTCTGGTAATAGTATAATTAAAAAACCAACTTTGAAAATAATCATAAGATATTAATTACTCCTACATTTTATTATGTAATGGAGAGAAGCGAAATTGAGCAAAATATCTTATTTTAAGTTTATTTTAAAACTAGAAACTTAACTTATGGAACCAATTAGGTCCATGTGTATTCTCTTTGAAAGTCTTTATGTTCGAGAATTTAATAGGAGAAAATGACTTATAATAACAAAAAAATGATGTAATAAAATTATTATTTTACAATAAGTATGACAAGGCAAAACTCATCAAACATAAATAAATATGAACCATAATATATTAGCTTTTATAATTTATGACTCCTTTATTGCTTAACCAAAAAAAATAGCTCCTCAAGTTAGTGGATGATATTGTAATAAATTTGTCTTGGAAGTTAGAACTCATCTCGTCATTTGTCAATGAATGTCATTGTAAATTGTAGTCTTGTTAGAGGATGATATTGTAATATTTCCTCAGTCCCCATTTACTTATTTATAATTAAAATTTTTTGAAAATTTTCAAGTTTTAATTCATTATTTTTGAAATTATAATTAATAAGGATAAATTATAATTTATTATGCTAATTATTGCTATCTTAATATGTGTAAGGGACAATTAAATAGGGACAGAGATAATAATAAATTAATAAAAAAATGAGATGTTTTTTTTTAAACAATTGAGTCATATATAGTCAATAGCATGTATAGAATAGAAGTCCACTCATCAGTCCAAAAATTTTATTTTTTATTTTTATTTTTACTATTACATAGGGCTAGACTTGCAGTCGTTTTTTCTCTATCAACTCAAGGAAAGTCCTAAGCTACTACACTAATGCACGAAAACTCTGTTGCCGCCTCCGTCCCCAATTCCTCCACCGCCGCCGGTGCCGTTGGTGTTCCCGCCGTGGTCAACAACTCACACCTTCCACCACAACCATTAGCGAGACGTGTTGTGTTCCGACTTCTGTGCCATGCTTCACGCGTCGGTGGAGTTATCGGAAAATCAGGGTCCATTATTAGACAACTACAACAAGACACCTCCGCTAAGATTCACATTGATGTGTCCGCACCAAACGACCACAATCGACTCATTGTAGTAGTAGCCCCTGCTTCAGTAAACAAGAGGATAAGGCTACTGGGCCCCATTGGGGATAACCAGCGTAATGAAGAAATTGATGAAATAGAGGTTTCGGCTGCACAAGAAGCACTTGTTAGGGTTTTTGAGAGAGTTATAGAAGTAACAGCGGAAAATAATGGACTAGTTTTGGGTGTGGAGAATGTTGTGTCCTGTAGGTTATTAGTAAAGGGGAATCAAGTGGGGGCTTTGATGGGCAAAGGTGGAAAAGTAATAGATACAATAAGAAGAGAAAATGGATGTAGGATTAAGGTATTAACTTCAGGGAAGATGCCAAGTTGTGCTTCGCCCAATGATGAAATTGTCGAGGTGATTAATTTTCTTGCAAATTCCTTTCAAGGCTACATGTTTTCAGGTTTCATATGTAGTATATCAAACTTGAAGTTGCCTATTCTCATTCCCAATTTTCAATTTTTTAAAATTTTACTTTGTAGCTGATTTCATCTGCATGATTTAAGCATATTGATCACATGATTGTAAGCATATTGGTCACATGATTTTCTTGTGATGTCATTAGGGCTCATTTGGTTTTGTCGTATTGGAAACTCAACGCGTGTATAACTTCCCTGGTTAACATTACTACCATAAATGAAACCTGCAACTATGCTATTGTCTGGTTTCATGCCGAAATCCATTTTGGAATAACCGTACTCATATTAGCAATATTAGATCAAATAAATAGCCAAAATGCCCTTGAAAATACTTAGTTAACCATAGATCGTCATTAGGGCTCATTTGGTTTTGTCGTATTGGAAACTCAACGCGTGCATAGCTTCCCCGGTAAATATTACTACCATAAATGAAACCTGCAACTATGCTATTGTCTGGTATCATACCAAAATCCATTTTGGAATAATCGTACTCATGTTAGCAATATTAGATCAAATAAATAGCCAAAATGTCCTTGAAAATACTTAGTTAACCATATGTCGTTATCTCTCTTGTTTGTAGTATGATTTTTAGTTGTCTCATTTTTTAGTATATGTCCAATTTAACTTTCCTCAAAGTGCTTTATTTGATACCATTACAGAACCAATACTAGTTTTATTAAAATTGTAATATAGGCTAAGCATATTATTGCTATCAAATCTTCATCCTTTAAAACCAAATACGACAAGCTTTTGCTTTGAATATGAAGACCAAATATCCAGCAATCAAGGTGCGCACAAGATTGTTCCGTTACCACCTATGTAATTCACCTTTTGCCTATCCATATCTTGTGCTGCAATCCATGGAAACTTTTCTGCGAACCAAACGTTTTGTATTGCCATGTAACAGACACTGGCATTGCCTCTTTTAGTTTCAGTTTTCTTTCACCATTCTATTTTGAAGAATCAAGTTGTCAATTTGAAACATTGCAAATTATCAGCAAGATATTTTAGTTTGTAGTAGATCTGCAGAAGCGTTCACAGTGAAGTCTAAAAGCTTCTGAAACCTTTTGAGCTACTTTCAGAATTATCCTATTTTTACATGTTATAATTTCACCTCTCTGCCTCCCAAGGTAGGGGTAGGTCGGCGTACACTCTACCCTCCCCAGACCTCAATTGTGTTATTGCATTGGGTATGTTGTTGTACATGTTATAATTTTTCTGCTGTCATGACCCCTGTTACATGACCTTCAGTGAACCTGTAAATGCAAAGTATTCTTTTTGAAAGCATTGATGCAACAACTTAAATTCTTAGCTCTGTAATTTTGCAAAAGTCTACCAGGAAAATCTAAGCTACAATTGAATATGAATATGTCAGAAGATTTCTGATATGTTAATTGTTGGTTAATGGCAGATAGAAGGGGATATTCTGGCTGTCAAGAAAGCGCTTGTTGCTGTCAGTCGCCGTCTTCAAGATTGTTTCTCTGTTGAAAGGACTCGAACGGTTGAAAATGCACCAATTGAGTTAGATTCAGAGAAGACTTTGCCCCCTGAGCCAGTTGATCTACCTGCACAAAGAAGTTCAATGTCACAGCCAATAACCACAAGCTCTTTCTCAGGTGCCTCTGGATGTCATTCTGTGCCACTAGATGCTGACAAGTTTTCCAGCAGTGATTCAAAAATGCCATTACAAGAGGTTGCTTTCAGGATTCTCTGCACAAATGATAAGGTAGGGGCTATAATTGGCAAGGCTGGAACAATTGTTAGGGCTCTTCAGAATGACAGCGGAGCAAGCATTGCTGTTGGGCCAAATGTTGCTGAGTGCAACGAGCGAATGATAACTATTACTGCATTAGAGGTTAGTTGGGTGTTCTTTTGCCTTGGGTATCTTTTTATCTGTAATATGTGGGTCAAGTGATATAATTTTCTTAATATATAGAATCTAGAATTACGGAAATCTCCAGCACAAACTGCTGTTGTTCTTGTTTTTGATCGGATTCTGGATGCTGGCTCTGGGATGAATTTGGGAACAAGATCACTAATTACATTTAGACTTGTGGTGGCAAACAGCCAAGTTGGTTGTTTATTGGGGAAGGGAGGTGCAATAATTTCAGATATCAGGAAGGAGACAGGTACCAGCATACGGATATTTAGAGGTGACCAAGTTCCTAAGTGTGTCTCGGACAATGATGAAGTTGTACAGGTGAGTGTACAGCCTTTGGTCATTTTTAGCTTCTTCAAACTTTAGAAATACTTTTACTAATGTACCATTTATCTGAAATTAATTGTTAAGTTGTATATGTTTCGTTGTAGATCACTCCTCCAAAAGAAACATAGAACTTCATTTACAGCTTGTTTGTGATGGTTGTTACATATTTTTTCATAATGTATTGTATTGTTTAGATGAATACAATATTTACATAGATTGTATCTTCTTACATCATTACACAATGCCACACATCTGCAATCAAAGGGTGAACCTAATGAAAAGTTAAAATGGAGCTCTTTGTTCTTGAATCTCGTCCAGGTCAACTAACTGATTTAGCACATTAGCCTTTTGCATTTTTAGATTTCCCTTAGTAGTTTTGCTCCACTCTTTTATCTTCCCTTCTAGGTCCTTTAACTTGGCCATCAGAACATAATCAGGCCCTCCACTGTAGCTAAAGGGGAAAATGAGTTCCCTAATGAAAGTGGGGAAAACAAGTTCTACTTGTGATATTCCACATTGGTTGTGTCCTCCCCATTCCCACCTCCCATAGTATTTCTCTAAATTATATACAAATGCTTTTAGGATAATATTTTTTGCTCAACTACCGAACACAAGAAAATAAGTGGGAAACCTACTTATTTTCCGAGAAAACATTTTTCTTCAGCTTGTATACACCCAAAATCTCATAAATTTTCTCAATGTTCTCCACAATTCTCCACTTAGTAAATAGCTAGCAATACAAAACCTATCTTGACTAGAAACTTGAAAATCTATCTCTATATAACTGACTACAAATCCTGTTTAAACATAGAACATTTTTCTTCAGCTTGTATACACCCAAAATCTCATAAATTTTCTCAATGTTCTCCACAATTCTCCACTTAGTAAATAGCTAGCAATACAAAACCTATCTTGACTAGAAACTTGAAAATCTATCTCTATATAACTGACTATAAATCCTGTTTAAACATGAATTTTTTTAAAAAATAGCAAATATTTAATCCTAAAAATTTTGGTTTCTTACCTCAAACTTCAAATTTTTTAATTATTATTTTTTGAGAAATACTCCAAACTTTAAATTTATCTTCAAACATATTGGATTATTTATTAAAGACTAGATGCATGTTACCCAACTGTTAAGTGCGTCAGATGCACTCACTGCATGAAGAAACAAATAAATATAGGAGTAATAAGAATTGCCTCGTCAAAAACAGGCATGATTTGTTTTTTTAGATAGTTGAGAAACTTGTTGCTTGATAGACTTTACTATAAAATAAAGCTTAAGTAACAAACAAAACAAACGTGAATTACCAATTTTCATAAGTGACAATCAAAACATTGTATTATACAATACATGAATACAATACAATAGGTAACAATCATCCGAAAGAGAACCATACATATCCAGGATCGCCCTCCAAACGGTCAGTAAGGTAAAGCCAGAAGATAAGAATTGTACTCAATTTTTTCTCAGTCCCTCTAGTGTGCCGTGTGGTGCCTGCTGATTTGTCGAAAAGATTACCCAATCGACGTACCTGCAGGACTTCCCCTATGCGGTTCAAGCCATTCAAGGTGACCCTACCCAACATTTATTCGCAAATCCTGTTGTGAAATTGAGACTGCTCAACCTTCGGAAGCTAATTCGTGTTTGCACGCATTCTCTATCATACCATTGACCTTTTAAGTTTGAGAGTAAATTGTCCAGTTTTGGATAAATTGAGTATATTATTCTTTTTTGGATAAATTGAACAAATTGTTCTTTTCTGGAATAATTGAGCAAATTGTCCGTCATATCATGATTTTCGTTTTAGTTCATCTAGGTTTGACTTACTGGTGCATTAAGTTTAAGGATATGCACCGAGTTCATTAATTTTTGGTGATATATACTTGATGTCAAAATATTAGAGTAATGCACTTTTTAAGTTATAAAATATGCAAGTTTCTTGTGACCGAATCCTGAAATTTCTCTGGAAAAAAAACCTTAGGCTTGTTAATACAGACAACTATTTTGGCTCTTCTCCTTAATATAGTAGTACTAGAACCCGCGTTGCACAGTCAATATAAAAAAAACAAAAACAATGTTTATTGTCTTGCTTGTCTTTGTAAAGTGTAAATATAGTTCATTTAACAAAATTGCAGCTGTCGTTTGCTTTTTTACGCAATAATATTATAAATTTAACTACTTTATGAA
Organism: Solanum lycopersicum; assembly: GCF_036512215.1. Lineage (NCBI taxonomy): Eukaryota > Viridiplantae > Streptophyta > Magnoliopsida > Solanales > Solanaceae > Solanum > Solanum lycopersicum. The sequence goes on from NC_090800.1 coordinate 90,035,405, forward strand.
ACTTGAAGAGTTTGTAATTTAAAATAGAAGAGGAACTCTTTTGATATGTCCTTTTTGTGGAGAATGATCTTTTCATAAGATCATGTGGAGTTTATCAAACACTTCCTTTCACTCACATGTGGTTTCTTGAACTTGGTCAAATCAATCTATATATAAAATCAGACATTTTGGTGTATCTGTTGCACTGAGATTGTATTGTATAGATTGCAGGCGAGTTCGTAAATGTACAAGATGTTTTGCGAAATGTCACTGGTCGGTTGCGTGATAACCTCTTGGCAGCAAAGGTGTCAAATGGTGGTGTCAGCAGAAACAGCTCTCCTTTGACATCTGAAAGTAGTCCCTCTGGCCAAATGAGGGAACCTCCTTTTGGATTTCATCGGTCTAGTGGTGTCTCGCATGGTAACAATCAACATCCTGAGTTAACGCGGTCTATTAATAACCTTGTACTTTCCAACAAGACAGATCACCCCCCATCACCGGGGCTGTGGTCATCACAGGTGATAAACCGCTGAGTGTTTAATTTTCCCTTTAATTTAATGTGCATTCACCGACTTACCTTTGAACATTTCCTCTGGGCTTGGCTATTAGACACGACCTGGAGTAAACCAAAGAGGTGCTTTTGATGTCAGCAAAGGATCTAATTCAGTTAAAGGTGGCATGGAACTTGGAAGGTTGGTGTCTTCCACTCTTCACAAGCGGCTAATGCTTTTTCACCTGTGACAGGATGTACTTACGAGGGTGGACTCCCTATAATATGATTTGTACGAAAAAATTCCCTGTCTAGATTTACCAAATGGTCATTATAGACTTGGAGAAAAGATATGTAAGATTATCTAGAAGCCTGAGTAGAAATTTCTTGGTTGTATTCATCAGCTTGTTGCATTTTTCTATTGCTTGCAGTGGAAGCAGATCTGCCATTGTGACCAATACTACTGTGAAGATCATGGTTCCTGAAAACATCATCGGCTGTGTGTATGGGGAGGACGGGAGCAACTTGACTCGTTTAAGACAGGTATGTTGTCCCTTTCCCTTTATTAATTAGTTTTGTGGAAGGTACATGGGATTTTTAAACTCATATTTCTTCGTACTTCCATTCATTTTTGTGCTGGTGATTGATCTTTCTGAGGAACTGAATCAGATTTCAGGAGCTAGGGTCATGGTACATGAGCCCCGTCCTGGAACAACTGACAGGATTATCGTGATCTCTGGGACCCCAGATGAAACCCAGGCAGCTCAGTCTCTTCTTCAGGCATTCATACTGACTGAATAACCGTGAACTTAACAAAGAGGATCCCAATTTTGTATACTGAACTAGTACAGTTAGAACTATGTCAACAGCCAAGTACACTTTTTATTTTGTATACTATGTTGTGATGAGTCTGATGTTTGTTTATTTTTAGATAGGGTATTAAACATTAGTTTTTTGGTCTTTAATATGTTAGGAAATAAGAAATTAACTTGGTATTTATCCAATTTGACTATGCCGTCAACATGAGCAGAAGTTTTTTCTTACATTTGAAAGGGGATTGATTAGTTGACATCTTTATTTGCTTGCATCTGATAATCTTATAACAACTAGAGAAACTTTTAACTACTTTTATTTTGCATAGTAATGTAGGCCTGAGATGAGTTTAGAGTGGAGAAACATGGTCATTATTGATTAATATAGTTTGTGTTTCCAATATTAAATTTTGATTTCATTTATTGAATAAATTAATACAGTTCGTCGTATGACATATGAAAAATGACAACAAGGATGACATTACAATTCCTTGATTTGGTTCAATTAAGAAGCCTGATCTATGCCCTAGGAAATAAACTATGGTAATACGGCTTGAGTGTTATCACGCGTTTAAGCTAGCTTTTGCTTTGATTTAATTATTTATTTTTTGATAAATATATATTTTTTCATATATAAATGATACATATATTGCAAATTTAATTTGACTTATCTTTTATTTTCAAGTCAAAATAAATGAAAGTAACGATACTATCTTTAAAAAAAATTAAATGATGTTCATCATTTGGAACAATGGTTTGTTTACATGGACGAAACTCTTGTTGTCGACCCCATTTTTGGGGCTTAAGGATTCGGGTTTGTTTGGATATGGCTAAAGCTTATGGAGCTAGATTTGTTGGATCATAGTAGCTGTGTGGGGGTAATAACGTCTTTTAGTATTTTTATTTTTTAGAAAATATAAATCAACGACGTCAAAAATGGCAGAAGCAAATCGCAGAGCTAACATGTACGGACGGGAGACGATGAACGCTGCACTTCACCAAGATAGACACCAGCAAACTCAGATCGACGACGACGATGATGACGACGTCGTCGCTGCTGTCGGTGGCGGTGGCAGTGGTGGGGGAGGAATAGAGTCTATGGACAACCCTACTCCTCACATTCGCTACGACCAACATCATCACTCTCATTCTCACGCGCTTCACAACGGCGGCGCCGGCGGTTCTATGGAGATGAATGGTGTGGAAGGTGTTTCTCATAACGCCTTGTATGGTCCTCCTTCCGAAATTGTTCCTACTGCTGGTAGTGGAGCTTCCGATCAGCTTACGCTGTCGTTTCAAGGCGAAGTGTACGTTTTTGATGCCGTTTCACCTGAAAAGGTATTTCTTTTACTTTGACCTCTCTTTTTGTGCTTACTAAAAATGTTTGCCCTCTAATTTGTGCATCTTGCTCGTTCTTGTGTAGTGTGTTCTTTTATAAGTTTAGCTGAAAAGGTGTTTCTTTTAATTAGCGAGATTGGTCTGCATTTAATTTTTTTGTGTTGCTTGGATTCTTGCTTTTTTTGTGTCTGTCTACAAGAGATTGAGTGACTTAGGGGGAAGGATTTTCAATTTTAGAGATGGGGATAATTCTGTATTTGGCCAAAAGTTCTTGCCTCACTCTCACTCGACTTTTGGAGTTGTTGAGGTATTTCAAGACTCCGAAACTGGTCGTTTCTGAGATTAGATTGTATTTGATTGGCGAATTGGTTAGTGTGTACGGTGAATTGTTTGATATTGATCAAATTATGAAGCAAAGAGGCCATGCTGATCTTTTTTATCTTCCACGAGTAAGAGTGATTCTCACTGGCACGATTTTAGTATCACTGTAATTAAAATCTATGCACCGATGCTGAGTGAGGGGTTATCGCTCATAGGTGAAGTCATGCACTTCATAGAAGTGTTAAAAATGATGCACAGAGTGATCCAAATAAGAAGTCGTTGATGCTCTGAATCTCAACTTAGAAGAGTAAGATTTATGGATACTGAAATTAGTTCGTTTTATTGCAATCTGATCGTTACAGTGCTAAATTCACATACTTAAGAATTTTTTTTGACGTTGAGAATTGTGTGTTTCACTTCAAATGTGTGTGCTGTTTACTTCTCACTTTTCGCTTCAAGCTCCATGGTCCTTATTGCTTTTTTTTGCTCTTTTAGAAAAACTGTTTAGTATATGTATCAGGTAGTGGAATTTGATTCACAATTAGTGGATTTAAAACTTCATTTTGATATTTACAATAATCTTAATAGGGGTAAATTCTGTTTTTATGTTTATTGAGTTTTAGGTTCAGGCGGTGCTGTTACTGTTGGGGGGATACGAAGTCCCTCCTGGTATCCCTGCTGTAAATGTGGTTCCCCAAAGTCAGAGGGTATTCATCTTTATCTTCCCCTTACATTTTTTTACCAGACTGGTGGTTTATAATCAGTTATGGCACTTCCGCGGCAATATTCACAGGCTTCAGGTGACTTTCCTGGAAGATTAAATCAACCGGAAAGAGCTGCTTCTTTAAATCGTTTTAGGGAAAAGAGGAAAGAACGGTGTTTTGATAAAAAGATCCGCTATACTGTGCGGAAGGAAGTTGCGATGAGGTAATAAAACTGTAGTTTTTAATGCATGATGTTGTTTTGTCTGCTTGTTTGAACCATATTCGGAACTAGGTGGAGATAATGTGCAAATTGATGTCTGTTGCGATAGATGTCCCATCTGTAATTGTCCATTCGCTGTGCTAATGATTGATAGGACTAATTCACCCTTCTAAATTAAGTTGACAATAAGAGTAGGAAAGACATTTGCAAATTGTTATACACGAGGGGCGTCTAGCTCTGCGGCAGATGCTTTATATCAGCTTTATGCATTGCTTGAACTATTTGACTGGAATGGTGTAGGAGGTGTTTTGAAGGCAAAAGGAGCATTTATCTTAAAGCAACATTATTTTCAACTGGCTGACCTGCTGGACTTGGCGAATGCTACGAGTCAACTCCAACTTTTTGTAATTTTCTACAGAATTACCTGAAAAAGTAAAAAAGAGTGGAGTATGTCATGACTGAAATATGGCAGGATCACCTGAGGTGCATCTTACTTTATCTTTAAAAAGCAGAGTGCCCCCGAGCTGCACACACTTATTTCATATCTAAGACATTGTTTGAATGTGAATATGTAATTTCTAAATGACCTGACTGCTAAAAAACAGTTGCCGTGAGACAAAATTCTCACTTCCTCTTTACCTTAGGTTTGTGTATAAGAAAAGGTCAACTACAGCATTTTAAGGAATGAGGTAGAACTAACTAAAGAATGCTATAGCGAGGACATTGTAGTGCACTAGGTTGACATTGGAAATATAATAGGATAATTAGTGGTGAAAACATTATCCTATAAGAGGGAAGGGAGGTGTAATAGTATTTAAAGGATGAGACATGACCTCCTACTGAGCGCCTTATATTCTATCAATGCAAATGTCCCATAGTTTTGTGGACTTCGGAGCATTGGTACAACTGGCGCTAAAGTAGTGCACTTCATTATATGAAAACTTGAAATTATTGTCCCCCAATCCTTGCTCTAGTGATAAGAACACAGTCTGTGATGTGGGGGTTAGGCGCACTCCACAAATTTAACCCTACCACAAACAAAAGTGTGGTATTTAAATGGAGAATGGTAAATGCGCAGGCCTCTTTCCACCGAGTTTCAAGCTGTTCGCCTTGGTCTTGGGGATTTCTCAATTATCAAATAGCCCATTGGCATAATATATTAAAACTGAAAAAGCACATAAATACTACTACTAAAAATGGTCTGAGTTACAAAACTGTGGATAAATGACAATAATTAAAGCAAGTACGAGAAGATGTAAGAGCACTCCCATTTCCAATTTAGTGTAGCTGAATTATTATTTTATTCATTTATTAGAAGCCTTTTTTAAAAAAAAAGAAGGGGAAAATGGCCCATTAACTTTTGATGGACAATTTGGTTATTCAACTTTAGAGTTGAGGTCTTTCCACATTTAGTATAAAATATAATAATGATTTTTGCATAATATCGAAGACCACATTATGCAATAGAGCACCAAGACTTGTTTTAGTTCCATTACTTTATTGACTACTGACTATGCCATACCCTCGGGTGCAAGAACGGATATTTTACTAGCTCCTCTCATGTGGCCATGCATCAATCTTCAACTGCGGAATATTTTAATTATAGGCAACTGCTTCCAACCCATGCAAGTGAAACGACTTTTGCTAAAGGATGTCTATAGTGACATCTGACCATGCAATTTGTGCAGGTATCCTTAGATGTTATGCTAGTTCTTTCTCTAGTCAATATGATTTAATTTTATTTTCTCTTACTTCATTCTTCTAGAGGGAGGGGTTATGGGTCCCTGTTAGGTTTTTGAAGTTATTAATTTCAGTCCTTGTCTATATTTTCATCAGTCTTGTAGTTGAAGTTCATGGTTTAGACTAGGTCCTTTTATTTGTTCTTTTCAGTTGTCTCATCTGATCTATGTTATATTTTCAGGATGCAGCGCAAGAAAGGTCAGTTTACATCTGCCAAGTCAATACCTGACGAAGTAGGTTCTTCTGCAGATTGGAATGAAGGCTCTGGTCAAGAAGAGCAGGAAACATCGTGAGTTCCATTTTCTGTAGTAGTTGATTTTCCTTTTTTCAAGTTATAATATGTTTACCACCCCCAAAAATTCCCCTTGACTAGAACAATTAAAAAATTCCCCTTAGGAGCCAACAGTGGCATTTCACACTTTTGTCCCTTAGTCACTCGAACGCCCTGACTTCACGGTTGGAGGTGTAGGACACTAGGCTATACCTCCCTTCTCTGTAGTTGTTCTGTCTTCCGTCATTGAATTTGATGTAAATCTGTGGTCATTTTACAGCAGATTCAATTTTACATGGTCTCGAGGTTCAGAGGTTACCGATCACTTTAAATACAATTGACATCTTTCTGAGAAGTTTCTCTTTCCATTTCTCAACAGATGTAGACATTGCAATATTAGTTCGAAATCCACTCCTATGATGCGTCGGGGACCAGCTGGCCCAAGGTCTCTTTGTAATGCATGTGGACTCAAGTGGGCCAATAAGGTTAGTATTGAGTTGAAAATTTTACTCATTTCCATGGTTTTTATTTGAATAGGCATAAATGCCTCGTGATGATTTGCTCCATGATCAATATTACTTATTATTAGTTCCCACCCATTCACATTTTCATTGTTTGAGAACGAGATGTATAAGTAGAGAATTCTAGGGAAAGATATGGTTCGGACGTTCGGTGCAAATAGCATGCATTGATGACTAGGATATCATGTGTGCTCCAATAGTTGAAGAAAAAATATTCTGCTCAAGTATATATACTTTTATCTCCTTCAAATGATTTTTCGCTCTCATTATTGTCCACATTCGCTGATCCATTTTTTAAGCTTCCCCTCAAAACTTCCACTCTATAATACAGAAAAAACTACTCCCTTTGTCCAACAATAGTTGTCCACTATACTAATTTGGGATGTCCAACAATACTTGTCCACTTTATGAAATCAGTGGATTATTTTACACTTCTTTTCTAATTTACCTACTTATAATCATTTCTCTGTGACATTTTTCAACACATTGTATTTATTATATTCAATAGTGAACAAGAATTGTTGGACAGAGGGAGTAAAAAATAGGATGGTTTTGCCTATACCCTGCAACGCCTGCTGAAGTCCGAATATATTCCTCAATTAACAATAAACGCAAATCATACAGTTGTAACAACAAATGTTTGACATGCTTTCCCGTCTTCTTGTACATGAGCGTTTAGTGATATGGATTATTTCCCTTCCTCTCAAATCGATGCTGTTAGAACTGCTCCATATATAGCTTTCCATACAAAGAAATACAGATTTCGACATTTCGTGGTTCAAAAGTGGGAGAAGTCCATATTCTCTCTTATAAGTAGCCTGCTATTAATCTTTATCCAGAAAATATGAGGAGCCTGCTGTTAATCTTTATCCAGAAAACAAAAGGAGCCTGCTATTGATCTTCTTTTTTCAAATCAGTATACAATGTTCTTGAGAGTTATTCTTCTTTCTTTTCTTTTTTTGGTAAAAAGATCTTTGGTTCATTCACCATGGCTTGTAACTGTTGCAATACCTCAAGAACATTATGCACCTTTTATTGCATTTTTCTTTCCAAGTAACTTTGTTTTTTTAAAAAGAAAAAACTTTCTATCTTGTTGTGTGTACAGCTTTCTTTGGCAATTCTACTTGTGTGACTTCCGTCGCAGTATTTGCTTCTCCTGTTCATCATGTGCAGGATAAAGACAAAACACGTTGCTCTTTTGTTTTGGATGATTAACTTCATAATTAACAAGATACATACTTGGCCAGTACCACACTATTAACAGATTCTAACTTTCAATGAAATGCACTCTACATTTTGATACTTATACAAACTTTAATGTTAGCTTTTTAAATAGATTGAAATAAGTATGCGAACTCCTTGGTCATTTCAAAAAATGATCTCAAATGTGACCTTTACTTTGTTCTCTCACAAATCAAGCTTCCGGAGGTTATCATCTTAGAACTGGGTGTTATTAGTTTACAGGTTTTCTGGAGTTGTTATCTCTACCATATTCATTTGTGTTTGAACTCCTACTTGCAACAGTTAAATAATGGAAGTCTATCGGAGCAATGAAATTTTTATCCCAACTTTGTTTTTTTCCCTATTTGAAGTATTTGCACCTAAGATCTACTACCTTTTGGACTTTTTCTTCAATATAATCCTCTGTTAGCTCGCCGGACAGGCCTTTGGTATTGATTAACCTGATATGGGCCCAGTATGTATTTTTCACATTGATGTCTGATAAAGTTCACGACACACTATTCTTTTTGCTTTTGACATCAAATTCTCCTTCACCTTCATTGTTAAGTTCAAAGAAATTTCCGGTCTCGTCATCATTCAACAATCATTTCATTCACTTGCAATTTGTTAAATGGTTTTGGTGAGTGGGAATGCTGCTTTACTCTCCTTTGATCTGTCTCTGCAGGGAATTTTAAGAGATCTTTCTAAAGTTCCAGCTCCTGGAACTCAGGACCAAACTGCGAAACCTGGTGAACAGGTACAAAATCTCCACTTTCTTTTTACCATCATTGGGATAGTTTGTAGAACTTGACAAAAAATAAAAAGGTTGATTTTTTAGTTTATTTACTAAAGCTGATTGTCTGTTATACAATTCTCTCCGGTAGAGCCATGGTGAACCTAATGGCTCGGATGACATGGCTGCTATCATCACTCCGGATGACAACAACCCAGTGGGGTGACCGCTTGAACTGTGAGGGAGAATCCTTCTCTGCAATTATTGTGGTGGCAGTTGATGTTGAAGTGAGATGAATAATTGAAATTCATCTGTTGTACTATCCGCCAAAATTAGATTGTAAATAGTAAAATATTGTACTCTTAGGCATCCGACATTGTTTCTCGGAGTTTTAGTGTTTTATTCTGGTGTTCAAATGTATAATTGAAATCTGAAACTTGTCCCACGAATCGATACATGCAGGCTTAAAAGTATCTTTAAATAGTTTTTGTTTGCTATATGACTACAAAGGTGGAAGAGCATACTGTCTTTGCATTCTTATCTCTATTTTATAAAAATATACGTAAATTTTACTTTTATCTTGCGGCATATCCTCCCCTTTTGTTTCTTTGAGCTAGTTGATTGCCTACCAAAATTATTCATTAGTGAAGAGCACTTGGGAGCTAGTGATATTAATATTAGTTGGACATAACTAACAACTGTCTCAAGTGTTTCGACTATCATAACACTTTGTTTGGATGGTTGTTCCGTATTATTTTATAATGTATCATATTATTATATTAAGTTGTATTGTTTTAATATATAAAATGTTGGATAAATCATTCTCCATCACATCCATAAATTGAATGATAAACCTACAGAAAAAATAGGTTATCAGATAGAGAGCTTTTATGAAAAGTTAGGATAAAACATAAAATATAATAAAGATAAAATGAGAAGAAAATAGTAAGACAACGATGTGTGATCGATACGTTATATAAAATGGGTCTTTATTGTTATCTAACGATGAATTTAAATGGTAATACAATAAAATTTAAATAACAATCTATGCAACGTGTAATAACTATCCAAACAGAGGGGTAAAGGTAGGTTTAAGTAATATCTGCAAGTAAGTTTATGTTTTATAATTTTAAAATTATAGTAACAGATTATATAATTCGATAAGTAGTATTAATCTACTTACATTAACACTGATTATATCATTAAGTCAAATTATGCGTTCATGAAAAGAAATTACTATAGTCTATAAACTTATTATACCGAATCAAATTTAACATCATAATTTTTTTAATTATACAATTTTTTTTCTCATAAAAATAATATTTAAAAAAAAAAAAAAGCTGTTGTGTATACTTCAGTCTTCCTAGTTTTCCCCGCCCGTCTTTTTACTAGTAAGATTTTTATTTTTTTATATATACCTGGGAAAATATGATAATCGTGAGGGGTGGGGACAAAAAGTGCATAAAAGCGTGACTCGATACGCTAAATAAATGGACGTTTCACGTGACACCGTCATATAAATCAACGGTTCTGCTTCTTTTCTCTCCATTTACCCTTTTGAGTCTTTTCCTATGAATTAAATTCCCCCTCCTTAATTTTTATATATATAAAAAATGCATCTAAATTTCCAGTTGAACATTCTTTCTCTTTCTCTGCAATTCTTCATCAACTTTCTGGGATTTTATTAGTATCAGAAAATTTATGTTAGGGTTAGGGTTTTTTTAATTCTCCTCACCATTTTCATGTACTTACAAAACACATTCAGATGTATATGTAGCTTGTTGTTTTTCTTCTGTTTTTACAGTGAATTTTTTTTTGGGAGAAATGGAAGCGGCGGATAATTCGAGGAAAATGGTAGGTGGGCAGTATGGAGTAGTAGCGTTTCAGCAGGAGTATGTGAATGTTCCAATTCGAGTAGATAGATATGGAGGTGGAGGATTTGAGGCTCATGATATCAGCGTTGGCGGTGGCTATGAGGAGGCGATGAGTAGCGGTGAAGAGTTGCAGGTTTGCTCTATGCCGCTTGTTGCTGGCCCTGTAGATAGCGGCAGAGTTATGGCTGTGTCCTCGCGGACTAGTGAGCTTACTATTTCTTTCGAAGGCCAAGTCTATGTATTCCCAGCTGTTACTCCTGAAAAGGTTCGAATTTATTTGAGGCTGTGTAATTGAAGAGTATCCAAGTCAATTTGCCCAATGTGGTTACAATTGAATTCAGGGATTGATGTATGGTTTTTGTTAATGTAAAACTCACAGGTGCAAGCTGTGATGCTATTATTAGGAGGGTGTGATGTTCCCAGTTATGTACCTAACTCAAATTCTGTTGCACTGCCAAGTACAAAGGTGCGTTGAGTTTAATTGGAGCTTGTTTTCAATTTAGGTGTGGTTAAACCAGAGCTTACTGGGACTGGGGGCGGTGGATGTTCACTGATTTTTGGGTTATGCTTGTAGAGTGTTGAGAATGATGTCCCCACCAGGCAAAACATTTCTCCGAGAATGGCATCTCTGATAAGGTTCCGGGAGAAGAGAAAAGATAGATGCTTTGAGAAAACAATTCGTTATGCTTGTCGAAAAGAAGTTGCACAGAGGTGAGGCGAAGGTTGCAGTCCTTGGTTTTTTCTTCATTGTGTTTGGTGATTAATGTATTAAAAGGATCACTGGAGAAGAATGTTTCTACTCGTGGCCTTAATTGGTTTTAGTTAATGTGATACTTCTTAAAAAAACATCATTTAGAGACTACTTAAGTTGCCCAAATATTTGAAGTAGACTGGTATCAATAAATTTTATATACTTGTTTGAAGTGGATCGGTCAAAAAGTACTGGCTGTAAAATGGTACAATCAAGTAAATATAATTTTTCACAAAAAATGTTTTTGGTTATTATAAAGGTTTTAGAACTTGTCTAGATTCATTGGGAACTATTGTCGTTCAAATTAGAGATTTAGTAATGAGATTGATTACTCTAGTATTCTTGACTGTTTAGTTGCACTGTTTATAGGATGCATCGTAAAAATGGACAATTTGCCTCTTTAAAAGAAGGTGGAAAGTCGTCTGCTGACAATATTGATTCAGGGGACAGTGCTGCTCAATCTGAACCTACGTAAGTATGAACCTTGTACCTTACTTCTGACAGTTCATACCAGCAACATCTTTGTTAAGAATCAGTTGCTCTGTGATTTGTCTGCTTTATGCTATGCTTTGTGTTTTGGTAGTTGAGGGCCTTGAGACTTTGACTTCCTTCCACATTTAATTTGTGTAACAATGGCTGTTATTGCATGAAATGGACGGTTTCATTCAACAATAACTAAAGTATGAGGGTAGTTCAAGTGGAAAGCACCTCCACCTCTAACCTTATGCCTATGGGTTCAAGTCGGCATGTTAACAAATCAAAACAGAAAACAATGGCAAACCTATGACACGATGACGTATTTTGCTTCATATTCAGCTTACTTTTCCTACTGTCTCTTCACATAGGGCTTGTTTACAATTCTGTGTTCAAATTTGGCTTACTATTCTGCAGTCTCTCTTTTTTTGATAAGTAATCGAAGATCTTATAAATGCTTTATCTAAGCCAGTGCGAGAAAACATAACTACATAGTCCCCAATTGTATTTAAATTGCATCAAAATCCTGTACAATAATCAGGCTGCACCAAAAGATTAGCAAAATAAGACATCTTTGTTCAATGCTATGTAAAAACTTCTATTATTTCCGTTACTCTTTATGTTATTGGATTAAGATTTTCTTTTTCTCTTTCCCCTTATAATCTGCATTTACTTCCCTTTGAACTTACAGACTGCGAAGATGTCACCACTGTGGTACTAATGAAAGTGAGACCCCTGCAATGCGGCGGGGCCCATCAGGCCCTAGAACCCTCTGCAATGCTTGTGGGCTTATGTGGGCAAACAAGGTATTGCGCAGTTGGTCTGCCTGTTTTTTCTGTTCCCCCACCCCCCAAAAACATAAACCCGAAAAAAAGGACCTTCTCGAACGCGCATTTCTTATGTTTTGCTGACATTCGGTTGATGATCAAGACAATAATCATTAATCAATGCATTTCGTATGTCGATTTAGTCTTGGCTTAAGTTCTCAGGGACAATAATCAATGTCAATTACCAGATTACTGGATTAAGAGTTGACCTGATAATTTAGATCTTGATTTCTCTTTATGTGCACTGCCATTTAGTCTTATGGCAAACACTATAAAGGCTTATTAAGTTTATTGCTGTGAAAATAATGGATTGCAAACCAGGCATGTCATTTACATGGATTCTGTTGATCTTCGATTCTTGGATATGATTCAAATGTTGAAGTGTATGATCTTTCTAGATAATCTGAATAAATGCATTCTTAAACTTGATGGTTCTTATTTGATTATTTTTAATCGTATTATTCATCTGTTTGCTCATTACTTGTTTTGCTATTCACCCTTTGTTTTGGTTCATTTCTAGGGTATGTTCAGAGATATTACAAAGGGAGGGAGTCATGTACCCTTTGACAAAAACGAGCCAGTAAGTAAATTGAGAACAAGTGACACATACCTCTAACTGTCTTACAGAACCTGTTTAATGTACATTGTCAATGATAGACTATTTGAGGATCAATAATTATGGAACATGCTCTGATGAAGCATCAATAAGAAAGTGCCCTCTCCCTCTCCCCCTCTTCAACAAAAGGGTAGGAAAAAGAAATTAAACAACAAGCATGTAGTGGAGCTCTCTTGAGATGCAGATTCCTACATGAAATCTTTCTCTAAATTACTAAATCATTTCTTTTCCCTTCAGGCAAAGTCTTTATCAAATTAGTTCCTGTTGCATGTGATCCAAAAATTTCTACTGTGACTATATTTACATAACAAATCCTAAATGTTTGTACCTTTACCTCTTATCTATCAAGAGTTTGTTAGGTTTATTGTTCAACTTTGTAGTACTGATATTTCCTTTGTCATGTAGGGAACTCCTGATATCAAGCTGTCTACCTTTGCACCTGAGAATTCTTATCTAAAGCAACATCAAGAGGTAAATCTTTTTTAATATGCGGTATCGAGGCGAAATTATTATATAGGTATGAAGTGGAGATAGTATTTTGCATGCAGTTCTCTTGGAACCATATATACCTAAATTGCCCTGGCATAATTGAATGAGTATCCTCCCTTTTTTCCTTTGAGGTCCAGCTTTAGAGTCTTGATGAGTTGGAAACACATTTAAAATGGAAATTGGGCATTTGAAAATTTTCTTGCATGTCCCTCTTCAGTTTTATTTTTTGGGGGTTTAACTTGCCTCATTGGGTTTGAGCAGGGAAGTTCGGGAGAGACAAAGCTTACAGAGGAAAATCCTTCAGTTACAACTGCTGAGCTGGTAGTCATATTTGAAGTCTTTTTGGTTTATATTGACGGCTCTCTGAAATTATTTGTTCTATCATGTTAATCCCTGACTTGACGGCTTAAGTGATGTTGTCATCACATGGATCCCTTCTTGCTTCCCTTAAAATGACTGAGTTGTCTGAACGAGGATTCCCTTCTAGGAAGTTAATGCAGGTATACAAGGAACTTATAATTTTAAAAAGTATCCAACTTTGGGGTAGTTAAGGAGTTAGTTGAGAGTGATATCTACAAAAAAAAAAAGGAGTAAGTTTACAGTGATTAATTCTCTCTTTTTGTAGCTCAGTCCCATTATGAGCGAACCCTTTTGGATTGTTGGACATTTAGTATGGGATGGAGGGAGGAAAAGAAACTAGCAGTAGGCCTTTAATATAGTGGAAGTCTCTATTTGGAAGATCAGAGTTTATTTTTTTATTCCTTTCGGGTACATTTGTGAAGCAACATTCATCAATGTATAGAGTGTGTGGCTTGTGATTTTGGATGCTTTGATCCTTGCGTAACTTTATAATGTATCACTCTTTAGACGATCTCCTAATGCCTTTTATATGATGACTTTGATTTGTTGAAAAAAAAGAATTTGACATTTGCTCCCACGTGTATAGATTTCTAACAGTGCTGATAGGATGATGATATTTTCTAATGTAGGATATGCAAGAAGCTGCAGAAAACTTCGCTGATAGTTCACCTTTCCGTATTCGAAGTTCTTCAGTTAACATTGATGACGAGGTAACTTCCGAAAAATGTGTTCCTCAGTTTTAACATTCTTGTTTCCTTTCCCCGATTTCTGTTGTTTAGATGTTGATTTTCAAGAGGGCTGTTCGACTGTTATTTGTTGTCCATGAACAAGATCGATGACACAAACCCATTTGTCCTTGTTTTTCAAAAGTTTTTAAAGTTTTTGGAGATTATTTTGATAAAGTATTTGTTTCTTAAATTGGCCCATTGTTTCAACTTCAAACTTGAAAAATGGTTTTAAGGAGTTTTTTCAAGTTCACGCTCACAACTTCAACTTTGTTTTCATGTTCAAACACAAGTTGAACTTCCATATACCATTTTAACTTTACTTCAAGTACAATTTTTTATTTTTTTTTGAAATATCAACAAATTCATGTCCATACACCTGCTAAATATTTCAAAAGCTTCACTTACCAAGCATCTTGATTCAGCAGGATAATCTCGATGAACTCGCAAATGCTTCTGGAACTGAATTTGAGATTCCTGCAGACTTCGATGAACAGGTCTGTCCTATTTTCATGCAAGATGTTTTTGTTTGCTTGTGATTGTGTTGAAGACTTCTAAGATTGGTATATTTATCACTCAATTGAATTTGAAATCTTCCTTAATGAATCTGAACATCATCTGTTTGTATTACAGATTGGCATTGATTCACATATGAGTGTTCACTGGCCTGTAACATGACATACACCATTCCAAGTTGATGCAGAGCTTGAAGATTCCAGTCATTACTAGGTGTTATATTAAAACTTGTAAAGCATCTGTCTATATTATAGCTAAGAGCTCGTTTATGTATGTTAGGGGTCGGGACATAGGAGGTACCGGATATCTGTAAATACTTTGGTTAATTTATGTCATAGAATTTCTGGAATTTTTGTATCTTCTTCCATCCTGTTCTCTTAAATACTTTAAGCAACGGCGTATTTGTCCAAAGAAAAACTACAGGTTTAGAAGAGAATAGAAGAGGAGCATGAAAGAGGGGTAGCATAGTTTGGATTATTTCATCCAATTTTACAAGCAGTTCCATTGATTATTATTGATTCCTGCTAGAAAATATTTTTTGAGATACATGCACAACCTTTAACAAACAAACAGGAAAAAGTGTTACTCCCTCAATTTAATTTGTTTCTCTTAGCTTTGCTCATCATTGCTTTTCATTTTTTTTTAAAGACTCAAACCCTTTAACTTTTATGATGAAAGTTGAACATTGTTTTTTTGAAACAGATGAAAAAACCAAGAAGGGAGTATAATTTATGGAATGTTTCTGTTCCGCAAGTTATTTGTTATTAGAATCGATGCCATGTTAATATCGGGGTGAAAAGATTTTTGCATAATCAGAAATCCACCAATGTGACGTATGATCTAATCCAATCTTATTGGTTTAATCATTTCTAATGCGTTAAAAGTATTTATTATACTACACAGCACAAGCAAGGACTAGTATAGTAGAAACGATTAAATCCACACTGGCATTTTATAATTGTGACGGAAAATAAATCAACCTACTTGTTCACGTATCGAAGGTATAACGTTCAAATTACAGTAATCTGTATTGGTGGGGAACATCGTTGTGCAGAAAATGACAAGAATTTCCCAAAATAAGAAGGCATATTATACACAAGTGATGATATTTCCTACTATCACATTTGACAAAATTGAGAAAGCAAATGAAGTATCGAACTCAAAAATTGGCGGCTAGAAAATAAATTGCCAACTATCATAACGAAAGGCAACAAAACTAGCCTCTTCCTATAAAGACGAAAAGTCCCCTCTTATTTCGTACAGCTTCTACGAACAATGAATTTATAGTTGACATAGAAATAGACAGTAAGTGGGTAAAAGCCAATAGCGATCAGCTCAGCAAAACATTGCCCATGACAAAAAATAGTAGCACTCCACTGCACCAGAGACGGGTTTTGCAATGATGGTGGAGAGAGCAAATAAATTACTCGTGAATGATCAAACCCTGCATCTATTGAGTCTCTTATACACCTACTGTTGGATAAATACCAGCATTATGCCCACCACCGTTTGAATCTACACCACCATACATTGGTAACTGTAGCTCACCTGAATGGGATGCATTGCGCAATCTAGAGCTCTTTGGAGAACTGGTATGTGAACCAGTTGAGCCACTGCTTGTAGTGTACATTGATGATGATGGAAGCCCGTGAATCTTTGGAAGGCCTGTCAGATCAGTACCCAAGCTATAACCCCTTTCAACTGTCTCAGCATCAAGTGGTAACTCCTCCAATGTCTGCGAACCAGAAAACATTAGTTCCAGCTGAATGGTACTCCGTAAGTGAAGTCATAAGCCAAGGAAACCTAGAGAATGATGACAAACATAACATTCTGGCAGAACTGATTTCATGAGTACAATGAAAATGAGAAGGCAAAGTACATTAGGAGTTCATGTTCTGATACTTCTTCCCAACTTGAACAAACTTTTCTCCTTAGTTCCTAAAATAAAGCTTAAAATAAGATTCTAGTTATCAAAACCATTAACATTCTATCATAAAGCTTAGTGTAGTGAGCCTTGAAATGTATATATATGCAAAAATATACTCAAGAGTGAAAATGGTAGTGATTTGACCTTGAAAGCTTGCTGAAGAACACGAAGTGTCTCACGTGTACGCTTTCTCTTCATGGCTATCTCATCAGGTTCTTGCAACATTTCTTCGAGGAGGTTTTCTCTGCAACAAAATAACAAGCACCACTGATAAGAACAACGAGTACAGGAAAAATGTGTAGCACTTGATTGGCTGAGCAGCCAGGTGCTAGAAACAACATACAAGTACATAAGCACATAAAACTCATGCTGCTAAGCCAATGAAGGATCAATTAGCCACTATAGCCCACTATCCTGGCAAAGTATCTTGGTAAAAAAGAAATTCCACTTCCAATACCTGTAGAGTTTCTTGATGAACACATTGTGAAGATCTCTTTTGGTGTGATTTACCTGGAGAAAGGATTAAAACCATTTTTGTCAACAATAAAGAAATCGAAAATGAAGATCACATTAGCATTCTTACTAAAAAAACTGAAAACACAACACCCAGAGTCTAAATGAAGTTAACAGACACCAGATATCATTTCCCTCATATTGGCTAATTAGAAAAAATTATCAACAGAAAGTAGTCGACAGTTCCAACAATACAGAAATTTTCACCAGATAAAATAAAGAACTTCACAATTTTCACAAAATCAGCAATTGAAGAAATACACTTGACAGATCGACACTATGACACAATACTAAGTTAGCTGAAGGTAGAATAGAGAAAATTACTTTCCCCAGATAAAAGTTAGCCTCTGAACTGTTAGCAGAAAACCAAACAGTGCCACTATTCCCCTGTGCTTTAAGAAAATAAAAGAAAGCAGATTACTGTGCTTGTTTCATCCATTCTGCCCCCAGGTTGTCTAAAATCCCATGTTGGCATATTACTACATATTCTAGGGTCAGTGTCTTCTAGTGCTGAAAATTCTAACTGAAAGAGAACATCCATAAGAAGGAAATAAGAGAACGCAACGAGATGGGAAGAACTTCTATCATCATTAAATCAGCACACAGAAAGTGCTAGAAGAGTAGATTTAGGAATCCTCAAGACTGCCAATAAATGGAGAATCCCTAAGCATAAGTACATTGAAAGGCCACTTGCATAGAGGTCAAAAACATCAAAGCATGAAATATGTGAAGGACCAAGTCATTTCTATTCAGAATTACCAGAAAATGCATGATTGCTTTAGGTACCGAGTCTTCAATATTCTTCCTGACAACGTCATAGTATGACCGCAATAACAGTTTTGTAATGGCAATTTCAATAGTTTCCTGATCTGAATGAGTTTCTGAAGGCCTCAAGACACTTGGGGGCTTCAAGCAGAACACATAGAGATGTCATGTTTGGTTTAATCACCAACCTAATCTATAAAGTAATCATACAGCAGAGAGGGCCTTCAAAACTGATACCTCTCTCAAGTGGATCATTGAGAAAGCATGATCCATGCTCAGTGCAGTATCACTGAATGGCTTGTTAATGAAATTGTCTTTTACAGATGCACGATTGTCCGAGCCACCAAATATTGATGATATTCCCCAACTTGAACCAACATTTGATCCTAATGAAGAGATATATCAGCAATGGCTTGGCAATAACACCGAGCAAACAAAATATTTTCTAAAGATTATAAGGAGAAGGACATCAATTCATAATACAAGCAACATAAAAGTTCATGGAGTTTTTGAGCTTAAGTGTACCACAAGGTACTTAAGTAAGGACTTCTTCATAAAGCCGCATTTGGCAAATGGCTAATCCTTATATACAATATTCAACTTGTGAAAATAACTAATAACTCATTTAATAGTTATTTTTGCTACCAATTCTCAAAAAATAACCAATTAATTATGTACTTCCAATTAACAAACGTCTGGCATAAATGAACACATCATGTATCGCCAGATGGAAACACACCTGATGCTGTAGTTTTCTCAACTTCTGGAGCAGGCCGAACAACCTGTTCCCAGTCAAAAAAGAACATTAATCAGTGTGATTAACTTCAGTGCCTTGCACTTGAAATTTGAAAGCTGTGCAATGTTGATCAGGGAGACGATGACGAAACTAAACTTGGAGATGATGCAGAAAAGGCCAACCTGATCAGGGACAAAACCACCAACTGATCTGGCAAGTATAGCACGTGATTTTAGACTTCTTTCAGAGGTTGGTGCTTTTTCTAAATCTACGCCATCCTGAATAGCAATAAGCAAAAAAAATTAAAATTAAAATATCAGTATGATATATTTTTTTCTTTTGATAAGGTCAGTATGATATAATTTGCAAGACCAATTGCAAAAAGTATACGAACAGCAAATGAAAATTTTACTTTCTGCCTCGGATTCGGTGCAGCAATCCTAGAGGACTTGACCTGCTGTAATGCCATCTCATGAGCTTTAGTCCCACCAATAAAATTTGGATGTGAAGTATTTATGTAATCCATCTGCAACAGAAAAACAATTAAGTTGAACAATATAAAAACTTTAACAGCAAAAGAGTCCTAAGAATTTTAGTGATTTGCTAAAGCAATTCACGAACTTTTACATCAAGATCTTGGCATCTATCAAATGAGCTAGTTTTTATCTGAGATGTCAGCTGAGCATAGACCCTGATACCATTAGTTAATTACAACTGCAGGGCAATACAACAATCGTAAAATTTGATTGTGATATGTACAGAAAGAACAGATTGAAATTCTAGCATAATATTTCACAAATAGTTGACACTTATCAATCAATTCAATAAACTTAAACACCAAATGTGTTTATTGTGTTAGGTATAAGCAAAACCAAACAAAACACCCAACATTTTGACATACCTCCATCTCAATAAGGTGTCCAATCATTACTTCTGAAGGTCCCAGTCCTTCACGCAAAAAATTTCCAATAACCTCATCCATGCGCTTTCTCAAAATTGGAAAACGTTGCAACTCATTGACCATACAACGATGGCTCATCTACGAAGAAATCATTCAAGTTAGAACAGCAATTATAAAAATGCATAACAAGAATAAGAAGGTTGTCAACATTGGCCTACTTTAACCAGCTCATCATATATAAATCGTGCACATTGAAAACTCGGGTCCATTAATCGTGCTATTTGCCTTCGGATGAGAACTTCAAAAGGGACCTGCATATTTACACAATAATTACGATGCGACCAACCAATTGTCATAAATACTACAGGAATTATTCAATAAACCGTTGAAATATTTGCTCAAAAGCAATGAACAGGTTAAATCCTTTGGAGTTACCTCTGGCACAAATAATGCAGATTTGGCACCGGTTGCATTTTGAATGGCAGTTCGGATGTCATCATCGCTTAAATCTTCACAAGGATCAACTTCCTGCAGGAGAAAGAGAAATCTGACTTGGTAAGCTACTAAACCTAGGTTATACATTCCAATTATACACATCAACATACTAATTATGCAAAGTTACTGAAAAGTTCTTTTGTCTGTCATTCACAATTTTTACAGCCTTGAAGATTTAAAATACTTGTATGTGAAACCTTATTGTAAAAAATTGTGGTTTATCGACGGAAGGAGCTAGTCAATAAAAGACTATTCAAAATGGAAGATAGACTTCAATTATGCCACTATGTAAGTGGATGAAAACCAGGACAATAGATGAATGGCTTATGTACATGTGCACCACAACCTTAGCAACAATTTATGAAGACCTTACTGATAAAAAAGTTAATGCCCAATAAAAGCATTATAAGCCATTCAGAGTTGACCATACCAATGAAAGCATACATACTAGCTATCTATTGACAAAATAGCATCAGTATCATTTATCTGAAAACATGAGCAAGTCTACAGATGAATTTCAGTTCTCCAAGCAATAAAAAAATAAAGTAGGCATTGCAATATGAAACTTCAGAAACTTTTACCCATAAAAAAAAGTTAATACGAAAAGAAGTAGACCTCCAAACTTTTCACAAATATGTTCTGAAAAATGTAATGAATCCTTGCTCCACCAGAAAGCTCAGAAGTTGACATTTCTTCATTTTTGCCTTCTATCATTGAAGAGAATGCTGCTCTCGACCCAAAGAAAACAAAAAATACAAACTGGTAATAAGGTTAGGATGTGTAAATGGTCAATTAATATGAAATTTATACTAGAAAGCAACATTAGATATAGGAGATCAAATCCAGTAGAGGACTACTATCAAATATTGCAAGGTTTAGGCCACATTACCTTCACTGTACTTGGAAAGAATGTTCAGAAGGAGAGCACCCATACCAGCCTAGATTCAGCGGATTAATACAATGATGTCAATAAATAGTTCAAAAACATTAGCTGAGAAACTACAATAAACCTAGCAGAAAGAAACCCTCCAGAGCTCAACAATTGGTAGTACTATGACAAAAATATCCCCAGAACTTCAGTCCAGTGCTTAGTAAAGCATGGGGAACACAAAAGAAGTTACCTTTGACTCGGTGATCTCCCCATAGCTAGCATGCTCCTTTGCGACAGACACAAGTCCAGCACTAATGCGTGATTTCAATCCTGGAAGGAGTTTTTTGATGTGTTGCACCAAAATCTGCATTAAACAATAAAATTCATGTTAGTAGTATCTGATTCCAAAGCAACAAGATGTCCCATCCGCAACTGGAAAGCAAACAGCACGCTTGGAAAATTTGCATTTCCTTTGGAACAGGACAATGGGATTGGGCTGAAGGTGGGTGATAGCCAATCATCCAATTGATGTGGAAAACACTAAGAGCAGAACAGGTATCTGTTGCACAAATGCAAGTTAAAATAGGTGCAACAGTAAACAGGAAAGACAGCCTTAACATGTCATTAGAGAAAATATCCCCATACACAAGAAAATAACAAGGAAGATATTACTCTCATCCAAAAAACAGCAAGGTATGCATTAGAGACCAGATTGACACATAGAGAACATGACCATCGAATTTGTCAGAAAGAGTGTCCAGATTATGATGTTTATTTTCAAGAAAAAATAAACTGCTTGGTAAATCCCTGATCACAGATGCTGGAAACCAAAAAAAGAAAGGTAAAACACAGGCCACTACATGTACAAATGTTCATATTGTGTTTCTCGTGTGCCATAACATGATCACTGTGTTTAAAAAAAAAAAAAATTACAACCACCAGTGACAGGGTAAGCATGTCTAAGTATAACACAAAACATGAGCAAAGCGCTTTTTTTTTCGAATTCAACGTGTCAATTACATTTGAAAATGCAAAAATAACTGTAGAGGATGAAGCTTATAATTTATTAATTGATTTGGAGATACTTCTATAATGACAGGAAAATAATAAATATAATGTTTGACATTATTATGGTTCACATTTTTTATAAATATTTAGTCCTACAAGGATGTAATGTGAGCAATGTGGCAACCCAATAAAAGAAGAATCACTGTTACTTTGACCAGCATAGATTACCTGGTTCAACTTTTTAGCCAATTGAGGTACACCACAGCGATCAGCAAGATCACTATATACCTTCGAGAAAAAATAGATAAAGCAGAAGATTGTTCACGGATGTAAACATGAAATCAACTACATAAGAGATGGTAGAAAACATACAGGACGGTTGCGGAAGAACTTCTCCTCAGCTACAAGTGCATCCTTAATACTCCGATTCATCGTAATATCCTGTTTTGCATAATCGAGCTATAGGATTAAAGACTTACAAAGCAATATACGTATATTTCTGAATCTATGCACACAGATACTGTTGCTCATATGTAGCACACTGTTATCTTGTTACCCAATGGTTTTCTCTCTGATAAACTAAATCCTTACCTTGTACTTGGATAAACTAATAAATCCAGACTACTACAAGCAGTACACAAGTAGGTTTGTTGTATAATATGCATTGGCTGCTAAGATTTTCCGTAGATGAATACAATTTTAGAGATTTCCAAGTTCTTTCACTACTATAAAGTTGCAGTGGATCTTGACACTCGTTCTGGTTCTCAATGGTTACAACTTTCTCTTATCATCCATCTGTCCTTTGGAACTGTTATAGGGTGCCATAATATCTCAGACTCCTCTTTTGGCAATAAAAGAAAGAGAGCAGAGAGGAATCATAAAGCTTGAACAGTTTATTACCTCTATTGACCCATCATAGACTTGATTGTAGATACTTCCTTGTATATTTTGGTTATGGTGCCCTATTACTGTTTTAAATTATCCTTAAAATAATTGTAATGTATAAGGATTCAAAATAAAACATTGTCTTGGGGTATCAATAAAGATTACTTTGTGTGCTAAAAAGAAAATCACACAACAAATAAAAAGTTAGCAGCCAAATACCAATTTAGCACCCAAGATATTTAGAGGGAAACAACCTGAAATGTATCCCATTATCCAGACATGAAGGTAAATATGCAATCTATCGCACAGTATTTGAAAAATAAGTATTGCCCGCGCAACAGAATTTCTTGTCCGAAAGAAGTTGTTGCAAGATGACCACAACAATGATCAAAACCACATATGTCTAAAGGTATCAGTTAAAATTTAGTCAGAATAAAATAGAAATAAATAAACAAAACACTCCCAAGAAAAGAGAACTTGGTAGAGGTGCCTCTCAGAGACCTAAAGACTGTAGATATCCATGAAGAAAGTGGACAATTTTTCATTTTTGGTTCTACACCCTTCATAACATACCTACGAAGAATAAATGATTTTTTAAAAGAAACATGGTAACCTCATATACAACTCCAAAACATACATATGATTCAAATGAGCCCAACTCAAGAAATAAACAAAAACTCGTGAGAAACGATATCCTCCACCAGATGTGTAGCTAGATGTATTACCTCTTAAAAGAAACGAAAAAGGGTCTAAAATACCCTCAAAGTATTGGACATGGTACAAAATTACTCTCCATCCACCTATTGGCTCCAAAATACCCTTCTCACCTACCTATTTGGTCCAAAATAACCTTGTCATCCACCTTTTTGTTCGAAATTGACCACTTATTTAACGGTTTTACATTTAAACTATTTAAATATTTTTTTAAATACGTGGCGCTCAACTATTTGTTATAATTTAACTTATTAGTATAATTTATAAATCAATCCACTACCCACCCATTACTAATTAAACCCTCTAAATTAATAAATCACTCACATTATTAATGCAACAACAAAAAAACTACTGCCAATTGAGTGTTTTTAAAAATTTGAGATGAAAATATCTATAGGAATAAATTATCATACATTCAAGTGTCTAAATTACCGATAAACTTAAAAGTTTGACTATGTTCATCTTAATTATTCTTACGTCTCAATTATCTGATGTTACTTTATAGGTAACTTTTTTTCAAAATAATATATAAAAGGTTTTCAAACAAATCATAAATATTTATAAAATTATATTTTAAAAAAGTGCATGAATTAATTCGGGATGTATTACTTCTTTACCTTTAATCATAACTTTCTAATTCAATCTTGAAAGAGAATCAAATTGAAAGTATCCTCCTAAATAAGCGGCTCAACATAAATTTAATTGGGGCTTCGATTTGGACTCGAATAATTTTGAATGTCATTTTCATTAATCTATAATTTCATCGTGTTTTAGTAGTGTTTATGACGATTTTGATATTATAGTTGGATTATTAATTGGGTGGGGTTTAGTTAGTAATGGGTGGGTAGTGGGTTGGTTTATAAATAATACAAATAAATCAAATTATAACCAATAGTTGAACATCAAGTATTTTAAAAATATTTAAATAGTTAAAATCATTAAATAAGTGGTCAATTTTGAACTCAAAAGTGGATGACAAGGGCATTTTGGAGCCAATAGGTGGATGAAGAGTAATTTTATACCATTTCCAATACTTCAAGGGTATTTTAAACCATTTTCCGTAAAAGAAAAGGTAAAAAGAAAAAATGGATGTATTACCTCCTGATTACGATTCACT
This sequence comes from Solanum lycopersicum, assembly GCF_036512215.1. Classification (NCBI taxonomy): domain Eukaryota; kingdom Viridiplantae; phylum Streptophyta; class Magnoliopsida; order Solanales; family Solanaceae; genus Solanum; species Solanum lycopersicum. Next base: position 90,060,319 of record NC_090800.1, read on the forward strand.
ATTCCAACATAACCAAGGCGAAGGGGAATCACTTTTCCAAGTAAAAAGTTACGAGCATCAGTACCCCTATCCATGATGTCCAACTGTGAAAACAATGGAAACACAACCACTTCAAAACAATTCGGAGAAATAATATTATCAACATAAGGATGAAATTGATGTCCTTTCACACTGACCTTTGTGATGACGCCAATAGTTCGATAACCTGCAAGAAGAATCTCTCATGTAAGAAAGCACCTAAAAAGCAAGTAAACTCCCCGGCATAGAATATATTGTTGCAACATACCATCAGGGTCAGCATTCCCAGCAATCTGAAGAGCATCTGAGTTGGCTAAGTCTGAATTGGCTGGTGTTACAGCCAATATTAAGCAGCTTGGGACCTTAATATACGACATGATCATAGTTCTGATCCGAGCTTCAATATCAGAGGGTTGATCACCAACAGGCACCTTTGTTATGCCAGGCAAATCCACTAGAGTAATATCAAGAACATTTGGTGAGTAAATCTTCAACCGTATCTGCTTGTCCGAGACACCTTTATTTCCTCCTGCTTCCCTTTCTGTCTCCGCCTAATACCAATGATGGAAGATTGGCAGTTAGAAAAGAGAATAAATACTGAAATTTCAAGGAAAAGAAACCACGTGATCAATAACTGAGATTGCATTATGTTGAGTGTCCTTCCCTCATGCAATCCTTGCTACTAGAAGTTACTATGCATATATTTCCATATCAAAATCCATGATCAGTCTAATAACTATCTCTTTTTTCCTCTGGATTTGATGTGGATTATTTGGATGCAGAGAAATAACAGGGCTTTTGAAGAGGAAGAAATGAGTTTTGAGCATTTGAGTAGTATTCTTCAGTCTCTTATTTATTTTTATTTTTGGTGCACCCATGTAGGTCTGGGATATATAAAGGATTGGGTGTCTTTTGTAGAGGACCATGTCTTCTGTAAAAAAAAAAAATCTTGGTTAACCATAATTGATGCACAGACAAGCCAATAATCTTTCAATCAGAACTACTGTTTCTCCTTGCTCAAGCTATCTTTAGAATACAGCTTACCATATAGATATTGTATATATTGCAATGGGGGTAGAGCATTGTACAAAAAAGGAGTGTCTACATGTAACCACTTAATTAGTTGGAGAAGTGTACAAATGAGATGCCAATTCACTGTATAACAATCTAAGATGAGTTTGTCAGGGCGTGTGTACTATAACATCTAACCAATAATATCATCATAACTAGCATGACGATTAATAAATGTACATATATTGCAGTAGTTATAACCCAATGCATAGGCTGATTCAGTATATGAGGCTAGTTAGTACTTAGGAGTTTAGGGCTTGAAACATAATATGCTCTATTCAATCAAACTAACTAGTTGAAAGAGCATATATATGCTAAGAAAATGAATAAAGTTACATAAATTGCAGTACACCCAGTTTAAATTCATTAACTCGTCTATTGCAAATCAAGAAATACCTGAATCTCCCAACGAATTTCATTAAAATCATAGAAACGTTTCTCAGGAAGGTGCAAGAACTCTCCGTATTCCTCATCAGAATTATGCTTAAGGAGCTGTAGAACAAGAGGTCGCCTAGTACATATATCAGACCCTCTAGGCAAGAAATCTCGACCTACAAGCGCCTCAAGAACACTTGATTTGCCACTACTTTGACTCCCTACAACAGCAACCTGTGGCAGCTCAATCGTGGATTGACTTCCTAGCTGTGCGAATATATCTTGTAGCTTGTTCACTATAGGTATTACTGAATGACCCAATGACGCCGCCGACGCCGCATCGGGAGAGTTTGACGGTGATATTTCTTCCGCCATGTTAAATTCTAGAATACTATACAAGATCACCGGAGATTGACGATAGTAAAACCCTAGAAGTGGATTGTTGAGGCTTGAATGAGGAAAAGTCTCATGGATTGCGTAGAAAAGAAAGCGGAAATCTGTCTTACTGCCCAAGAAACAAAGCGAGAATCGTTACTCGTTTTCCCCAAATTCAGTATGTTGTTATCATGTCTGAAATGTGTGTTTAAAACATTTTATTTTTTTATATATTATATTCTTCATATTTATTACTGGTTTTATTTCCATTTGCCAGGGAGGAAGACATCTACTTTCTGAATTTCATAATTACTTTGCCTTTATATCAAATATAAATATTTAATTTAATTTAAAAAGTTTATTATAGTTTTGCTATTCTTAATAGTAAAAATAAGAATTAAATTTAGAATTTTCAAACATCATTAAGTAAATTAGTTAGCAAATAATGATTTTAATAAAATATTTCTCAAAAATTATATCAAATTAAAATAAGTTAAATAATATAAAATTGCGATAGTAATAATTAATTCTATTTTGTTACTTTTTAGAAAAAATGAGTTGTTTTTTATTTAAAATATAATTACTGTGCTTTTTAAAGAAAATATTTATCTTGAGTAATATAAAAGGTTGATATTTACAATTTTAAAAAAAATCAAATAAATCTTGATAGTGCATGAATTCATGTTTAAGTTGATAAAAGTAATTTTTAAAATTTACTAATCAAATAAAAGTTATAAAAAATAAAATAAAATAATAAATTTTAAAAGTCTAATCAAATATTTATTTCTAATGTGTTAGGTTAATTGTGATTCATTTCATTGCCAACAATAGATAGAACAAAAATAGTATGATATGCTAGTTAATAAAATCTAAACAATGCAATTACAATTCACAATATCAATTGCATTGATTTAAGACTTTAAGTTAATCTTAAACACCTGTGATCAATTCTAGTTCTAAAAAATGAGTTGGTTTTTATTTATTTATTCTAGATAATTGAGGTGTTTAACTTAGTTTTAGAGGAAATAAGTATTTCTTGAGTAATATCAGAAGTTGATTTTTAGAATTCAAAAAAAATCAAATAAAATTTTGATAGTGCATAAATTCATGTTCTAATCGATAAAAGTAATTTTTTAAATTTATTAATCAAATAAAAGTTATAAAAAAAAATTAAAAACTCTAATCAAATATTTATTTTTTATTAGTGATGGTATGCTATCTAATGAAATCTAAACAATGCAATTACAATTCACATTATTAATTACACTGGTTTAAGACTTTAAGTTAATCTTAAACACTTGTGATCAATTCTTATTCCTAAAAATTTGAAAATACTCATTAAACAACTACACATAGTTGTCATATTTTGTTTATTTTTTAGGTCTCTAATTCTGCCTCAAGCCCCAACACCAATAGTAATTCCTCTTATGTTATACCAAATTAAATTAAGTTAATGTGACCCCTATAGTAATTCCTCTTCTGTACACATCAAATAGTTGAATTTTCATTTTTACAATAAAACGAGCTAAACAAAAATAGTTTCAGAAGTAGAATTATATATATATATATGAAAAAAAAAAATTGATGAACTATGCACACCAAATTTTCATATCGTTAAGATACGTAGCCAACCATTTTTGAATTCGGTGATCTTTATTAGAAAATAAGAAAAAAACGAAAAATAGAAAGCTTTAATCTTTTTTTTTATCAAAAATAATTTATTCTTACTTTTCTTTTAATAAAATTTTTTTAAAAAAAAGACTAACTAAAGGATTTTATTTCGAAGCACTAAAAAATATAGTTATTGTGGTTTAGAAAAAAATATGTAAAGATCTTATTCACTTCTCAAGTATATTGCGTACGCAATTTCAAAACTCATTTGATCAATGCATTAGCAAATCACTTTTTTTTTTGTTTTTTTCTTTATTTTTATAAAAAACTAATAATTAAAAATATCTAACCCTAACAAACTTTATCATCTATGCACATAGTTTAATTAAGGTAGTTTAAGTTGTCATCACATTCCTCCAATACAAGGTCAAAAGGGGGGAAAAATGACTCACAAAGATGAAAATGAATCGAACAATGATGATGTTCAGAATCATATGATGTCACAGGAAACAGTATTAATCGAAGAGGTAAGGATACTAAGACCTCATTTGTTTGCACTTAATGGAGATTTGAATCTTAATCATTCAGATTCAGCCTATTAAGTACGTGTGATTTTTAGGTTTGAATCTGAATCATTCAGATTCAACCCATTAAGGTCATTTGTTTTATTTTTTAAAAAAACTTCTTAATGAATCTGAAGCGGTGTGAATGAATCAGATCTGTAGGGGACTCTTGACAACATTCAGACTCATTTAATAAGTTATCAAACAATAAATCATTTCTTCTCTACTTCGAGCGTGCCTTTTTATCTCATAACTAAAAACTTTGTTTCTCTCTTTTCTCAATCCAAACACCATTTCCCCTCTTAAACTGGTAAGTTTTCATAAATCTTTCAAGTATTTTTTTTATATTAATAATTTTCTTGTATTGATTGTGTCAAGAACACTGTTAGTGTATTGGTGTTTATCAAGGTTTTTGAATGAAAAAAAAACAGTACTCCAAATCATGATTATTAAAACTTGTAAATTTTCTTTTTTAAATCAAAAGTGATATCTTTTGTTGAAATGAAATTAATTTAATGTTAATTTCATATGCACATTCGGATATTGAAACACAAACAACATTAATTATTTAGTGTTCCGATTTAGAGACCACGTCTTAATATTTTGATGTGTATTCAGATCAAAACAATTGAATCTTAATGCAAATCTTAATATTCAGATGTGTATTCAGATTCAGACCTCTTAATCTTAATGGAAACAAATGAGACCTAAGACACCAAATGGCGGAGATGTACGAAACTTGGATGAATGGACAAGCTCCATGGTCTTCAATTCATGACTATCTAAATATAAATATGCCACCCGTATTCAAGTATCGATAGGTAATCCAATTTATCCACCTGGATTTGATCCCTATGCTAAAGCATCCAACATAGCAAGAACTTCTACGATGCGCCATTTGAGTACACCCATGACGAGTAACCCACTCTTCGTGTCAACTGGGCCGACTAATAGTGTCCGCAATTCAACAATGATCTTCCATGTAAAGTTCAATATGATCGAGATTATATATATACACATATAGAAGTAAAAAATCAAGTTATTTTTTTATTTAAAATATATATAAATTTATATCCAAAAATTGAGGTGTTTGACTTTGCTTTCAAGAAAATAATCGTCTCTCGAGTAATATCAAAAGTTATTTCTTTCAAAAATTTAAAAAAATATTTTTGTTTTCAAATAAAATCTCGATCAAGTGTAAATTCATGTTTCTAGTTTGATAAGTAATTTAAAAAATTTATTAGTCAAGTAAGAAGAATAGTTTTTAAAAATAAATAAATTTAGAAGTCCGGTCAAATATCTATCTGCAAATAGTTTACATCAAATACTTTATGTATTTGAAACCATTTAAATGATTTAACACTGTGTTACCCTTTATAATCTCTTGAGAATTGTTTATTTTGACCCTTAAATTTTGTAAAGTAAAACAGAAGAAATTTCTTCCATAAGACTGATGACTTAAATACATTATACATCCATTATTCATCGATGCCCAACAATTATACTCTTTTACTTCTTCATCAGCTTTTTTTTTTTAAAAAAAAAACTGATAGTAAATATAATTCTAATTTCTTAAAGTGACAATTTTCTTAAGCTAAAATGACTACTAATTTGGAGCGGGGAGTGAACAATTAAAGATTAGAAATAGAGAAAGTGCTTTTAATGTCATGATAATTATTACAATATAGAAATGCGAAATAAAACTATAGAAGAAACTCTAAAATTAAGAATAATAAAATGAAAGAATAGAAAGTTAGACACAAGAAAATAAAATTATTTCCTACATTTATTTTTACTATTTGTTATAATTTGACTTGACACATTTACTAACAACAATAACTAAAAATGTTGATTTCAACTGATACACGTAGATGTATCGGCTAAGAAGCCTGCCTATGACAAGAAAAAATATTTTATTACAATTGTTGATGATTTTTTTAATAGATTTACTTGGATTTGTCCCTTCAATGTAAAACAGAGGTATACCTCATTTTGAAAAACTTCTCAACTATAATTTAATACAGAGTTTGGTGCAAAAGCTCAAACTCTTCGATCAGATAATGGTAAAAAGTTCTTTAATCTGAAATGTAATACCTTACTTTCATCTATTGGTATTTTTCATCAAAGTTTATGTGCATACACTCTATAACAAAATTGAGTGATAAAGAAGAAGCACATGCATATATTGGAGATTAAAAATACATATATTTATTATAAAAAGATATTACAAAATAAATTTTTAATATAAAATATTTTCACATTATCAACTAAGCATTTAAAGAGAGTAATTATTCGTAAACATTTCAAATGAATGATAAAACTTCAATAAAATTAAAATATATAGTTAAAAATGCGAATATTGATTAGGGTAGGGCGTCTTTTCATCATTTTTTAACTTTTTTATCCTACTAAGAAAGGCGTGAGATTAAAAAAAATAAAAAGAAACCCCTATTTTACTTTCACCATTTTCTTCCTGAAGATTTCACCGCTTCTAACTGGTAAAAGATCATGTTTCGCCGTCGCCGGAGCTCTATTGGTGTGTATCTTCCATCCTTCTCTATACTTTAAGGTTATGCATTCCGATTAATTTGCTTTTTTAGGGTTTCGATGTATAGAAGTATAGTATATTTGAGTATTTGGAATTGCAATTTTTTCTGTTCTTTTTGTTTTTTGATGCTTCTGGTTGCAGAGATGCAAAATATGTGACATTTTGTGCTATAAGAGAAGAGAAATGCAGTTATGGGATTAGGTTTTCATTCAATTTTGATAGCTAACTAGGAAGAGCGATTAAAATCTGATCATCTAACCAACTCTGAAAATTATAACAATAAGAACTAAATGGCAATTAAATCAAGGATGGTGTCCTATAGATGAAACTTTTTTAAAAACTGAAAAGCTGCTTTGTCTAAGGATTGCAATTAGCTCTTTCTTTGATGTTAACACTGTGAGACCTTTCTCACTTCCTTACAGGACCCTTCAAACTGCTGTGCGGACAAGAGGATTGTCTCGTTAAGGAGGAATGCCTCGTTAAGGATGATCTTTTTGACCTCAAGTCAAATGAGGAATGCCCTGTGGAGAATGAACTTCTTGAATTCTCATCAGAGGAGCTGAGTCACTTTACCGGTCAATATTCTCCGGAGAACCTTATTGGAGTCACTGACTTAGGAAAGCTCTACCGTGGGAAAATGCCCATTGTTTCTAATCAAGGTAAAGTTTATAAGGATGTCACCGTCAAGATTCTGGTTGAGGATGAAAGGAGATTTCGTATGCAAATGCCCGCTTCTGTTAAAGTCAAAGTTCTGGCTGATGATGAAAGGGCGATTCTAATACATGACAGCAAACTGTTAAGATTGGAGGTTTGTGTCTATTTTGTGGTCATGCACCCTTTTTCTCTCGCTTCCTTACATTAATTAAGTGTTCTCTTAGTTTATGATTACTCAGAAAAATTGCTTTTGCTGGTGTAGGATGAACTAAAATTTTTGCAAGCTCCAAAGATTAGGGGCAATCGCAGCTTAATGAAAGTTGTTGGATATTGTCGCAAGGAGATTGTGGGTGTTGTTTATGATCTAAATCCACTTGACACCTTGCATAACTTGATTTTTCAAGGTGCCCTTTTTACTCTCACATCTGTCTTTACTAATCTTTTATGCAGACTTCACCTGATGTATTTTCTGCTGTTAATTACATGCGCCGTAGCTATATTTGTGTTAAAACCCAGTGGCAATTGTGAATCTTTTGAGAAAAGGATCTGTAGTCATTACTCGGCCAAGTAGCTATAACCACAATAGAAACAGTGAGGAGGCATGCGATGTATCTCTTTATCCGAGAATCAGTAGGAAAGACACAGGCATCCCAATCACTTTTTTGGCTTTGCTTTTTCAGATGACTTCAATTGGCTGCAGAGGGTCAAGACTGCCATTGCATTAGCTCGCTTGCTTGCCTATCTGCATGATAGGAATCAATCATACCTGATTCGAAACTTGGCTCCATCCCACATAGTTGTTGACCAGGTGCAGTATCATAATTACATTTTGTTGTTTGCTTGTTGCACGTCCCATCATTATTTCTGGCCTTCGAGTCTGTTATGTTTTATTAAGGAATTCGTAAGTGACTGAAGCTTTTTTGTGTTCCCTCTCTCCAGAATTTCACCCCAGTTCTATTTGAGTTTGGTATGTTAGTTGGTGGGGTTCTGGGTACTACAGTGGATGAATCAGATATGAGGATTGGTCCTTGTGGCTACATTGATCCATTCTATAGTTACAATGGTCCTGGTACGAATCGAGTTATCTTCTTCTATTTCATTGAATATTTTTTTTTGTCGTTGATGAAGTAAGAATTAAGAAATGTATTAATAATAACAAAGTATCCAGAGGACACAAGATTTACAGAAGTAGGGATAGTCATCTCTAGGAAGGGCAAAAATAAAACTTATCATAATACAAGAGAGCTGACAAATCCAAGAATTGTTCAGGGTTATACAAAGGAGTAAGGTCAACCTAACTAAGAAGTAAGAGCAAGCATCTGCCCTTATTAAAAGTTGGTGTCTGACTTTGACCGTGTATGAACCATCCACCCCGTTACCTCATTTGAGCATGTTATTTTTCAGAAGGTTGACAGCAGTAGAAAGTAAAGAATGTTCAGAAGGAGAGCATCCAGACTAGCCTAGCTTCAGAGCGTTAGCATAATAATGTCAATAAATAGTTCAGAAACACTAGCTGAACAAACTACAGTAAACCTAGCAGCAGAAAGAAATTCTCCGGGACTCAATAATTCATAATTGGTAGTATTATGACAACAAGCTCCCCAGAACTTTAGCCCAGTGCTTAGTAAAGCATAGGGAAGACAAAGAAAGTTAGTTTTGACTCCTTGACCTCCCCATATCTAGCATGCGCCTTTGTGACATACACAAGTCCAACACTAATGCATGCTTTCGATCCTGGAAGAAGTTTTTTGATAGCCCCAAAATCTGCATTAAACAAAGATTCAAGTTAATATCTGATTTCAAAGCAACAAGATATCCCATACTGCAACTAGAAAGCAAACAGCATAGATGGAAAGTTTGCATTTCCTTTGTAACAGTACTATGATTGGGATTGGGGTCAAAGGTAGGTGATAGACAATCATCTGATTGATGTGGGACATTCTTTGCATTAGTTGCTTTTTGGCAAGTTCGTTATTCTTTTTATTTATCCTAGTGGAGATTTTTTTTTTTTTTTTGATTGGCCTGACCATGTTTATAAAATGCATTGCAGCTGCATACAGTGTAAAGTTTGATGTATATGCATTCGGTGTTTTGCTCTTTAATCTTACAAGCAAGAGAGCTCTTGACAAGGAAAAATATACAGGGAGGGCAATTCATAATTGGGCCGTGAATGAGTACAAGTCCAGGCATTCATATGTCGACCTTTGTTTTCAGGATAATGCTGACTTTGATCGTCGGGATGGACGTAAAATTACAGAACTTACAAGACAGTGTATGGATGAAAAACCAAATAAACGGCCAGAAATGAAAGAAGTTTTTGAGCGTCTGAAGGGCCTTAGGTGTTCCATGGCAGCAGCATGGTGAGAGGGGTGTGGAGAAGAAACCAGTTGTTTCTATATAGACTAACGTGCGTCTTTTTGTGCTTGATCTTTGTCGACGACTTCCAAAATATGTTACGTTCAGATGTTTTCTTTTAGCCATCAAGTTGTCCGTTGGATTTAATATATGTTTCTGTTTACGACGTACCACAGCAAACGGCAGAATAAAATAGATTATGATCAATTCCACCGGTCAACAAAATTTAAAAACATTGCAATCAGAATCCACATTGTCAACTCCATGGTTGAAAATTATTGTTAAACGATTATGATCAATTCCACTGGTCCGTTGTTATTTGAGACACAATCAACTCTCCATTTCATTCAACCATTTTTCTTGATTTTGTGCTCAAATTCAAACATATTTTCATGTAATTATCATATATTGGATGAGCGAATATATTACTCGATAGATTGTACGGCCACCTATGATCATCGACTGTTTTTTCCCCCATGTAAAACTTGATATCCATTTGCCCAACAACTACTCATATCTAAGGAGCATCTTGATGTATATTCAGAGAGACAAAATCCTTCATCCATATAGGAGGTTGTGTTCCTCTGGATAACTTTCTTAGTGAGGCACTTTGAACCTCAGTAGGTTGTGCTTTTTGAGTCTCTACATGTTACCTCTGAGTTTGTTGAGTCTGTATGCACCTTATATCTTTTGGCTTTGATTATCACAACTTCCTTGACTGCTTGAAACATTTTGTTGTGGTCTATCACCAAGCAGTCCTTCCCATGAATTAGAAGTCTAGTGCCCGGTAAAATGTGCTCATAGTTTGGTAACCCGCCCAATCCGTTCATATTTTTATGGATTGGGTGAGTGATTTTTTTTTTTTATAATGGAATGGGTTAAGCTTCTAATTTTTATCCACTATAAATTCACGATATCACTAAATATATTATAATTTCTAATTTTTTTTTCATGTTCTTCTATAAAACTAATTATTTTTCACTAACTAGTTGTTATTTTCATTGTCACGTGATACTGTGATACTGAAAGTAAAAAAAAAATTCTTAGAGGTGTCCACGACCTTTTTTCCTTGGAAGTTTTTGAAGACTTATCTCACTCAGTAGAGATCTTTAGAAGCTGATGTTCTACTCAGTTTCGGTATATTTGTTTTAATAGAAGTTGACATTATCTTTGAGACTAAGAATGTGGAAGAAAAGAGGCAAATACTTTGTACTTAGTAGAGTTTTGTGTTTAAAATGAACAATCTTTCGCACCCCTTACTTTTCTTCTGCTCCAATTTAACCTTGAGTTTCACAAATTAATAGGAGAGTATTTAAGCTTAGTTTGGTGTGAGACAACCTGCAGTGATTAAAATATGAATTTTTGTTGTAGTTTATGATGTGGGACATTGTTTGCATTTGTTGATTTTTGTCAAGTTCATTGTTCCTTTTATGTATCCCTTTTTTTGATTGCCTTAACCATGTTTATAATATACATTGCAGCTGCATACAATGTCAAGTCTGATGTTAATGAAACAAGTTTTTGAGCGTCTCAAGGCCTTAGGTGTTGTGCGGCAGCAGTATTATATTGCTACACTAGATATTATTTCTATAAAATTAATCTACATGTTCATCTTCGTTGACTTCCAAAAGATTTAAATGGGGAATTTGGCTGATAGATTCATTTAAATTTTCAATTGGTAAGCTGACATTCTTTCATTTATTTATTTTGTTTCAAATGGTATTTTCTTCTTCTTTTGCTACTATTCTTCTTCTACTCTCTCAATTAAGTTATTACAATATTGAAAAGAAGATAAAAACAAATATCACATAATTAAGTAAATTTTGAATCACAAATAAAATGAAGTATTAGGATATATAGAAGAGATGAATAGGCCTTTAAACTAAGATACTAGGAAAAGGAGTATAGGTAAAGTAATTAATAAATAATTTATTTAAGAAGAATTTATATATGGTGTTTAATATATGTTATATGGTAAATTCGAAATTATGGTTGGTTTTATTATTTATTAAACGTGTTACATATTTTTAGATAAAATACACAAATTAAGAGACGCTAGTTAATGAATGAAAATAATTCAATTGCAATTGAACTTAGTTATCAATTTCAATAGTTAAAAAGTTTAATATAAGATTGTTGATAAGGACATGTAATGGATGTCTAATAAGTTCAAAAGTCCCAAAACAGTCTAAAAGTTCATCTAACACCATATCATCTCCTATTTACACTTTTTGACCAATTGCAATCACAATTTACCCTTGAGAAAGCTAATGCATAATTTCTTCCATTGCTCCCTGTCTGGTTCACACTCTTCAACCTTTGCCTTGGCCACATCAGCCATGCTCTCCTACAACAAAAAAGTCAAGCTTTATAACTGACATATTTCACATGAAATTTTTAATAATATCAATCAATCATAGCACACATTCTAAACATGTGGCACACTCACTGTTGAAGATGTCATTTGGCACACCTACTAGTAGGTCAGCTAGACAAAGTATATGATATAATGACATGGATTTTGAATAGTCTAAAAGACAACTTATTGTGTTGTAGATGAAAATCATTTTGCAAACAGAACTGTAACTTCTGCCCTTAGATTTACCTCAATAAGGTTGTGTTGAAGAAGACGATCGATGAGATGGAGAAGAATGTCTTTGGTGTATTCAGGGTGACCTTGAATGCCCATTATATGATCACCATATCTAAACATTTCAATTCCAGTTTTGTTGGACCATGCCATTACCTCTGCCTTTGGTGGAAGTTCACGGATCTAATTCCAAAACAACCTACACATTTTTAGAAAATTTTTGTACTAAACTAGTATTCAACTAGAGAGGAATTTGATACAAACCTCATCGCGATGACACTCGATAATTTGCAAAAATGCAGGTAATTTGAGAGAGTTGAATTGCTTTGACGTTGATAAATTAACAGTAGTCACACCAATGTCCCAACCATTAGTAGCTCTCTCTATAGTGCCACCCAATGATCGTCCTAATATCTAGGATAAAAGAAAATTTAGCAAAAAAACAAAAAAAAAAAAAACAATTTGCATCATATAATAAGTCGCAAAATTCCAATAACTATTTTCTATCGTTGGATTTGGAGGTTGTAATAGGTCAGCGACAACACAACCTTATCTTTCTACTTAATTATTATTTATTAATCCTCTCTTCATCTAATCCTTCTCATTGCCAAATCATAGGTTAGATAACATAAACAAACATTGGATCTTAGCTTGAATGTTACAAATTATTGAATTTTGTCATTATTAATGCAGTTTAACCGGTTATATTATTTCTTTTTTTAGATCTTATATAAGACTTAGTATGGAATGATATCCAATCCAAGTACAAAAACTTATACTTGAAATGATAACCAAGTATAAAACAACCATAATTTAAAAATTGTCAAAAAATAAATAAATAAAACATTCGTCGTAAAATGAACTAAAAGAAAAGTAGAACGACTAATTAAACAGAGAGAGAACATTACGAATAATTGAAGAGAGGGAGTGGAGTTCATTGAAACTCTCTGCCCTAGAAGATGCTTAATTAGTTTTAGTTTTAACGAGTGATTTTTATTTTATTTTTTTGAATTGGACGGCATTTATCATATAGTACATAGTTAGGTGAAGTAAGTATATGACAAAAGGCTACTACTACTACTGGTGAAAAATTAAAGAGGAACACGTGACAAGAATCCATCCAAATAGAATCCCAAAATATATGGGCTGTCTATAATTATTAATTTGAAAGTGTGAGGGGACCAAAATCCAAAATTCACTAACTCTAACCCAGAATAGTTCCAACTTCTCACTCAGTTTTTGGCATATGGTCCCAAATCTCACTCACACCTCTTTTTGCTTTTGGACCACTAGGGTCCTCTCATGTAATCCTCCCAAATTTTAATTTTATTTTTTAAGGATAATAACAAGTAAAATGGATTGGAAGTAATACACAAATATACATTTTTTTTAACTTGACTTTAGTTGACATTTAAATACTTAAACTTGTGCAAAATAGAATAAGTACACATATATATCCTACACGGTATAATATACATGTAAAACACAGGATAAATTTATCTATTTATTCGATTTTATAGATAAAACAAGTTATGAATGATATTTATGTATTATGCCAGAAAAAAAAACAAAGGAAAATTTTATTTTTTCCAACATATGGGAGAGATGAATTAAGACATAACTTCGTAACACGGAAATTGCAACTATTAGAATAATATTTGTCCAAATATGTTAGCAGATTTTCATATAAAATAGTAATGTCCCAACTAGTAAACAGTCGCATAGCACAGAAAAGAGTTTTACAAAATAACAATTACCTAAATTGAAATTTCCATTAATGTACGTAAGATTCTAGCATTTCTAGGTAGCTTGGTCAGTAGAATAAGAATAATAATTTTGAAGTAAAATGTGAATTTATTTTATTTTAGTATATAATTATAACTATTAATTAATTTTTAAATTATTTTATCCATCCTTCTTAGCTTATATTGTGAAATTAGTTTATTTTTGTTATACTTTATGAATAAAGCTAGTAATACGCCACGTATGAAACGTACAAGAACAAAGCATTTAAAGTGCGTTCGTGACAATTGGAAAAGACAGCGAACGGAAAAACAGAGACGCAAATTAAAAAAGACAGCTGTAATTAAACGAATTTACAACAAATTTCAACACTCAAAAGAAGCCTTAAAATAAGATACTCCTTCCATTTTCATTTCAATTTATTTGTATAATTTTTACTTGTGTAACAAAGGTAAAGTTTATAAGATATTTATAAATTTTGTGTCTTTTTTAGACATATCATGTAATGAATCTAGTAAAATAAATAAAAAGAACTTACGATTAAAAATAGAATTGCTGATGAGTAAAATAGTAAATTAAAAGAAATACCTGGTGTCCAAAGCAAATACCCAAAACTTTCTTCTTCATTGAATCAATTTTTTTGAGCAGATTGAGTAACTTGCAGATCCACAAATCATTACCATGCGCGTCATTGCAACTTCCGGTGATTACAAATCCATCGAATTCTCCGATCTCATCATCCGTCGGAAACTCGCCATGAGCCACCCGGAAAAAGTCCCACGTTTCCCCTTCCTCCGCCAGCATTCTCACGAAAACCCCGAAATAACCCCCGTATTTCTTCTTCACGTATTCTGAATCCTCTGCACATAATAGAACTGCAAATTTTTTTCCTTCCATTATTAATTAATTACAGATTTTTCAGAAATAAAGAAGAAGAAATCTTCTTAAATCCTCTCACTCACTGATATATATATATATATATATATAGATAGATATAGATTCTCTCTCTAGAGAAAGGTCTAGAGAGAGATGGAGATTTTTCTCAATTTTGTTTTGCTTATGAATTGATGAAGGAAGAATTAGGAAAACAGGGTGTTTATATAAACTCAAAATTATTTTATTTGCAATTTCGTCCTTTGATTATCAGTTTACTATTAATTAGTATGCTATTGACACAATTAACCCTTGATTATGTTTAGGCTTCATTATTAATTACTATGAAAAAATAAAAGTTGTCTTTAATGTATTATTATAAATAACTTAAAAATCTCTTCCTTGTATTTATTGGATTAAGTTTGTCTTTAATAAATGTCCCTAACTAATTAAAAAAGATTTAAGAAGAAAAGAAAAATCTCTTCTATTAGATCAAATTTGCTCTAAAGTTATTTTCAATCTTAATATTATCCCTCCATAAAAGGTAAAATCATATGATGTATATTTGAATAAATATTCCACATGGAATGCTAACACAACTCAGAAGGAATTGAACCCTTAATGACCCAACCTACACAAATTAAATGAATACTAGCACAATTAAATCATTTTTTATCTCTCGTTTTATATTAATTTTGATGTCAATTAATATAATAATTCAACGTAGGTGAAATGAAATATGTTTAAACTATTTCTAATATGTATTTGAATCTTTTACATATTCAGAAAATAAATTAAAAGTTACTAGAAAATATTATCGTAAAATTATATGAGAAATTATCATTCTAACCCAAACTTCTAATATGGTGGCTCTATAACATTTTAGGTAATAAAGTTTGATTTGCCACTGAATATCGCTTCACTTTGACAAAAGAATATTTTTCATAAATATTTTTTTTATGTCAATCATCAATTTAATTCTCATAAAGTGGCGAATTTCATGGCTGCTAACTCACGTAATGAGATTTAAAATGGCTGGTTGCTTAGATTTACTGCTGCACATATAAATTTAATAAATAAAGTATAAGATAGTTCGTAAGATTTAACTATATAAATAATATAGTAGTGCTTTTTCAATTTGTAGTAAGTCAAAATGATTATTTTATTTATTTAGTGCATTTAGGGGTTCTTAAGAATCAGAAGTGTGTTATAAACCTCCAACTTTATAATAATTATTTTTATAACTTTCATAATCTTCATCATTATATTCAAGTTAATTTCATTTTTATGACTAATATTTTATGCGTTTTTATGTTAGTTGAAGACTTGGAATAATAAGAAAAACTCTCATCTCTTGTCTACATGTTTCTATCGTTTTCATCAGCTATATTTCTTGTTTTATTTTGCTTTAATTTTAATACAAAAAGATAATAATTATACTAAATTTATTAATGATATATAATAAATACTCAGTTTACCTTAGAGTGAGTGATTCTTTTCCTTTCTTAAACAAATCATTCTCTCTCCATACGAAGTAATATTCATTCTCTATTATACAGTCAATATTATATATTAAACAATTAACATAATAAATTATCATTTTACTCCTATTAATTGATTTAATTTCCAAATGAATTATCATTTTACTCCTATTAATTGATTTAATTTCCAAATGGGAGAGAGCATAACGAAGACTTCTAACGAATTACATTAATTTTCAGCATTCAAAAAATTATCACAAACAATTTATAATGACCTTTTTCTCAAAAATTAATTTAGACTTTCAATTGAAAAACATGAAGGAATGTATCTAGACTTGAAAGTGCATTATGTTCGGTTCACTTTTTATTTATGTCAATCAACTACATTTTCTTCCTCCTAAGTCCTAACTAAATAAAATTTATAGATAGGAGGCTATGTCAACTAAGCCAGTGGGCCAAACCATGACTTAATTTGCATCAATAATAACGACTAAAAAAGTAATTATACACTATAAAGTTGATTTGGACAACATTGTTATCAAAAATTAAATGATATATAAGAAGGAACAATTTTTCTTGAAACAAAAAAATTTGATCTATTCAAATATCTTTTTATACCAATTCTTGGTATATATATAAAGCGTCAAAATACTATATAGTTAAGTCTAAATTGTAAACAACGCTCATTCTTGAAATTATAAATTTATATTTATAATTTTGAATTTACACATATTTACGTACCATACTAAAATAGTAAATTTAGATAAACTCGATATCATAAACAACATCCACCTCTAATGTATCTACACTTGAAAGTGCATTATGTTCGGTATACTTAACAAGTGGCCCAAACCATGACATAATTTTTAAGTTACTCGAATTAATGATCCCAAAAACAACTTTGGATAGGGGTGAGCACAAAACTAGCTAACTCTTACCTTTCTTTTTTTTTGGGTATATATATACTAAATAAAATAATTTGATTGGTTTATTTTTTTTATATAATACTCATATGATTGTGGACGTCGTTCACGTGTTGATTGAGTTAATTATTTGCGTGAATCAAAAATAACTTGATATAAAATTTTGTTAGGTCGAAATCGAATTGAGTAAATTATTAAGGTGGGGATTAACTTGATATACTATAGTAAGGAAATATAGTTTTCTAGACAAAATAAAGAATAAACAAAACGCATCAGATTCTTTTCATAATCATTCTCCACTGAAATTATTAATTTGTAGAAAAAACGTGTTTCTACGCCATATGTATAGTTTTACCATAAATATAAATAGTGTGCGTTATTTTGTATTATATATATAGTCAATTTTCAGGACAGAAAAAGAAGAAGACAGTAATTGTAATCAAATTAGAAATAGTGTATTATTATTTGTTAGATATTTAATAGGACCCATTTCCATATCATAAAAAGGGAAAACAAAAAAAGTATTTTTCCCTAATTATATATTTGTCATTATATTATATTTAGTGATGATATAATATACTGTTAGAAGATTTAGAGATACAGTAAGTCAATTCTAGCTAGATGTTTTTATTAAGATATCTATTTTATAATAGTGGTAGAATTTTAAACGTGTAATAAAATGGATTTATTTGAACCAAGTCAAATATTTTTTCTTTCTTTTGTTTCTCAAAAGGAGGGGGGGGGGGTATTTTTATTTTTATTTTATTAAAAAGAGTAATGGAATTCAAAAGATGAGAGAATTCTAAAACCAATTTGTGTCAGATTAAGCAATGAGTACATATATGGTATATCAATGATAAATATAGGGCCCGTTTGGATGAGCTTAATAAAAGCAGCTTTAAAAAAGTACTTTTGAAAGTGCTGAAACTTATTTTTAAAATAAGCAGTTATGCGTTTGGATAAAAGTGCTGAAGTTGTTATGTCAAACGTAAAAAGGGAAAAATAGAAGAAAGAGATGTTAGGGTTATATGGGTAATTTGAAGATTGTATAAAAATATTAAGGGAAAAAACATAAAAATGAGGTCAACTTAAAACAGCTTGTTGACACCCAATTTTGACCGACCTTTGAACTTTATTAGAAATCCTATTCTATTAAATACGTATTTTAAATTTTAGAATTTTTAGTCGACTTTGCTTGAAAATTATATATTTTAGAATGTTTTATTTTATAAAATTATCGTAAATATTATAATATTTTAAAATTATTAATGAATTTCAAATGTTTTAAAATTTAAATGATTTTCTCAATTAAAATGTTTTGGCTCTTATTTATTAAAGTAAAAGAATATTGTCTTCCTTACTTTACTCTTACTCATCTATTTTTTTAGTAATGAAATATTAAATTAAAAAAATCTGATTTGTCTCTCCTTATTTAAGATAAATAATAATAATATTTCTCTTCCTAATTTATTCTTGCTTATATTTGGAAGTGATATATTTTTATTTTGGCTGATTTGAATCTCCTTTTTAATAAGGAAAATAATATATTTAACTAACTCCTTTAAATATCTTTCTTCCTTATTTGTTTCCCCCTCTTTGCTATATAAATAAGACTCCTCCCTTCATCAACTCAGAGACACCCATTCACTCTCAATCAAAAAAAATTTCTCTCATCACTCTCTCTTCTCTCACTGCTCTCTTGCTACTTTAACAACACATTAATATTCCGATAAATATTCAAGTGTTTTTTTGCTATTTTGCTACTTTCGAGTAAAAGGTGAATCAATTTGTTTTTGCTTAACCGTTATTTGATTATTTTGACAGGTTTCAAACTTGAAGTTCAAGTTGAAGATTAATTGAAGAAAGATTTATTTGTTTATTTGAATGTATATATATATATATATATTTTTTATTTTTTACCTATTTTATTTATTCGAATGTTGTAACAATTGTAACTCTAAAAGATCATATATATATATATATAAAATTATTTGGGGGATCGTCTAGGGGAGGGGGATTTATATGCTTACTTGTTCATTATAATTTTTTTTAGAAATCATGCCTAGGTTTGTCTTTAACCACCTAGATTTGATATTTGTAGGTGTTATAATCTAATCAATTTTCAATTAGCTTGACGTTTTTGTTAACAAGTCTTAAAAACAAGAACTAGAGTCCATTAATTTTTTAAATGTTAAAATCATATCCTAATAAATCTAGTAGGTTGTTAGATGTTAAAAATATATTTTAAATTCTCATTTGTCTTATCACGTAGAAACTATGCCTAAGTATTAAATTGTTCATATCATTTACAAAATCATGCATATATGTGTTACTCCTTTTAAACACCTAGAAATTCATGTCTATAGGCTTGAAATAACTTTTAACATATCCGTAAAAATAAAATTTATTTGTGTCCTTCCCCATAAAATGGTCAATATTAATTCTATTTGTCTTCCTCATTCATGATGCAATATGTTTTTTTTTAATAATACTAATTTAGAATCATTTTATGCATTTAACTTGGCTTTAAAAATATTTCATATCAAAACCTTGTAACATAATTTTCTTAAAAAGTCATTATTTAAACTTTGAATTGATTTTGACATTGTTTATTTTGAAAATAAATTATAAGTACTATCTCCTAACCTATCGTTAGTGGGAAAGTCAAAGGAACTATGAGGTCTAGTTCCAATTTTTTAAACCTGACGCATCCTCGGAAGTACCACCTACCCATGAATTTCAAAAAGAATTATGTGCATTTATGTGTAATGTTTATGTGCATGTGTGTGAACTAAATCTTTTAAATCATTTTTCAAAAACATAAACTATTTTTAGACCGACCTCAAATCAAAATTGTTTCTATGGTGGAGGAGCGCGATCAACAATATCGTGGCATCATCCCTACAAAGAAACAAACATTTTTAAATAAAAATTCCTACTCAAAGCTTATCAATTTTCAAACTTTATTTTTGCACATATTAATTGCTTAATATTTGCCAATTTTGTATGTTAAATAAATAAATAAAAAATAATAAACTTGGTTGTTTATTATTGCTGTCTTCTAGCCTCGCATATTTAAATTAATAAAATAGCCTTAATTGTTTTATACTTGTTATCACTTAGCAAGCATATTAATGAATAATAATAAAGTGACCTTGATTGCTACTTGTAACCCCACATAGATTGCATGAGATACGGCCGGGACCCACACTTGTGGACCTCGAGGGATGCCTAACACCTTCCCCTCGAGGTAATTTGAACCCTTACCCTAATTCTCTGGCTCGTTGACCTTAGTTAGACTTAGTTAGGTTAGATAGGTGCCCTAACGCGCCTTAATTCGTTAGGTGGCGATTTCAAACTCAAAAATCCCAAAAGAGTTGTTAGGTCGTGCACAAAACCCGTTTTCTGCGAAAATGGGGCGCGACACAGCTTATAAGCTAAAAAAAAAAGCACCCCTACCCCAACTTTTAACTTTTGGCTTAAAATAAGTTTTTTTTAAACTTAAAATAAGCTATTTTGAGTATTACCAAACAGTTAAATAAGTCAAAAACCAGCTTTTAAGTCAGTTTGACCAGCTTTTAAGGGCCCGTTTGGATGGGCTTAATAAAAGCAGCTTTAAAAAAGTACTTTTGAGAGTGCTGAAACTTATTTTTAAAATAAGCAGTTATGCGTTTGGATAAAAGTGCTGAAGTTGTTATGCCAAACGTGAAAAGGGAAAAATAGATTAAAGAGATGTTAGGGTTATATGGGTAATTTGGAGATTGTATAAAATATTAAGGGAAAAAAACATAAAAATATGGTCAACTTAAACCAGCTTATAAGCTAAAAAAAAAAAGCACCCCTACCCGAGCTTTTAACTTTTGGCTTAAAATAAGTTTTTTTTAACTTAAAATAAGCTATTTTGAGTATTGCCAAACAGTTAAATAAGTCAAAAACCAGCTTTTAAGTCAGTTTGACCAGTTTTTAAGCTGAACCAAACAGGCTCTAAGCTGAGCCAAACAGGCTCATAGTGTTCTCCACATACAGAAAAAAAAGTGTATCAACTATGAGAAGTAAATTGCATGTATTAGTGGTACAAAGTTATTTTCCATTTTGGGTCGATTATAAAGTATATAATTATAAATAAGTATCTTGATAATTATAAATACTCGGTAATTTTCCCTAAAAATAATGCTCCATAGCTTAAATTTGAATTATAAATGATTTTTGTTTATCCAATTTATAGAAATTGATTACTTTCTCTGTTTAAAAAAGAATGACTTTCTTTTTTTTTTGGTCAATTTCAAAAAGAATGATATATTTCTTTTTTTTTAATATTTTAATTTCAATTTTTCACGTGATATGTTTAAGTCTAAACTAGACAATTCTTTTTGAAAAAGAAGGAGTACTTATTTAGTCCGAATTTCAAATGCTTTTCCGGCATAAACTAAACTTGATGGGTGAAAAATGCTATTTTTCCCAATTTGAAGGGTGTTGGAGAAATGAAAATGCAAAAGGACAATATTGGAATTTAAGGAGGAGAGAGAAAGTGATTAGATGCTCGTCAGATGGGGGCTTTATGGAAGTCATCACGTGCTGATTTTAAAGATATGAATAAGAAAACGTTGTTTCCCACCAAATATTTTTATGTTATACGATATTGTTATTAAAGTTTGATTGAGTAATATTCACATATTAGAGTATTAAATTTTGAAATTTGTATTTTTAATCTGATCTATTATTTTCTAAGTAAGCCTTTGATAATAAAATTTAAAGCTTTAATTTGACGTATTTTGAAATATCTATTTATGAGATTAATATTTCTAACATGATCTTTTGTATCTGAAAGTTACAACTGTCATAGGCTTTGGGAACATGAGTAGCTAATCTAATAAAATTAGATACTTGTATGATATAATAATCAGAAGTAAGCCTTCGATTTTAAAAAATTGAATTTTGCATGAAATTTTAATTTTCAAGCCTTAATTTCAATTTTTTCCATAAAAGTGAGATTTTAAATCAATATCTCGTAAGAAAAGAATGATTTTAAATATTGAAAAAAATAAATAAGCATGTTCAACATGAAGAGATTATATGTACTATATGGAGAATTATATTAAAAGTTGACGAGTTATTACTATTGTTGATTTATCAAACAATGAATCTTTATAAAATTATTTGTATTTGAAAGTTTGTAATAACACGTAATCACAAACATTTATTTATAAAAAGAAATATAAAAATAGTTAATTTACTTATTCGACGTCTTAAGATATATCAACACTATATTTATGAATTATATAAAATTTACTTATTTAGTAACATATTGTAAGAGTTGAGGGAAATTTTCATATTTTTCAAAGTAAAAAAATTCAAAATTATTTACTTAAATAAAATTTCAACATCAAATTAATTTAATTCCAAATCATGTCCAATTAAGCTGGGGATTTTTTTTTTTAATTTTGTCTTTTTGCACTTTTGTTTAATTATTAGTATTATTATTTTCTTTTGGACAACTTTTTTATATGCAAAAAGAAAAAGGAAAAACCAAAAAAGTTATCAAAAGATTACGTCTCTCCATGTATATATAGTGTAAAAAAGATAAAGGTTGTTTCTTCATTTACGTCTTAACGTGCACGGATAATGTATGCATGGATGTAATCTTAATTTTGGCCAAAGTCGTATGCGGCCACTTAAACATGTCCCGATTATTCATTTAGACACTTGAACTAGGACTTATACCTATTGAACATCTAAATTATCAAGAAATGTGCCTATTAAACACAAAACGCTGATGTGGCAAAGTAAGTGTATCTCACTGCTGCTGAGCGCGTGAATGCATTTTTTTTTTAAATATTTATACCTACTTTGTTGACACTTGGCATGCATTGACTAAATATATATAAAAATATTAATTTAATTAAGCATAAATCTTTTAAATCATAAAAAAAAAAACCCACACTCTTCTTCCTTCAACCCACCATTTTAAAAACTTCAAATTTCTCTGCTTTTGTTATGATTTTTTTTAAAATTTTTTGTAAACAAAACGTCAGCTGCATTTTCAAGAAGAAGAAAAACTGAAACATTTGGAGTTAAAAATTGACCAATATTTGTACTTTTTTATTTTCAATAACTCCAATTGAGCAACTATCACCATTCATAAACTTATTAGAAATGCTATAAAATATTTGATATAATTTTTATTTCTCTTTGTTGTCGATTTTAAAATAATTTATCAAGGTCGATTATATTTATAAAATCGGAATAGTCGTCAAAGGAATAACATATAATGAAGAAAATGAAAGAGAAAAACATTTGGTGGATGAATTCGAAATGAGATGGGGTTAGGCATTTTTTTTTTTTGTTATGAAGAGGAATGATGATTATGAAACAAGAGAGAAGAAGAAGAGAATAAGATGAAGACAAAAGGGCAGTAGGTTAGATGGGATGGGGTTAGGTGGGGGTGAGGGTGAGGGTGAGGGGAAAGATTTTTTTTTAATTAATTTAATTTTTTATATATTATTAAAGGAAGGAAAATATTTTTTATTTTTTAAAATTAAATTAATGGGCCCATGTGCCACATGTCGTAGTTCTATTCGTACTTTTTATCAAGATAAAGAGTGTACATTACACGCACAATATTTGTAAAGATAGTTGTTATTTTATGTTCAATAAATAAATATTTATTAATATTAAAGTGTCTAATAGGTAAGAGTCTCAGTTGAGGTGTCTAAATAAATTATGCGGACAACTTTAAGGGGCTATCGATGACTTAGGCCCTTAATTTTTATTAACAAATACACATAGTATCAACTGTTTACGTGTTATAATTAATTAATCATGATTAAATACTTGAAATTTATATATATATATATATAAAATTTAACATAAATATCTAATGAAAAGATATAATTGTGTTGTCATAGCGAGTGGAATTTTTGTTTGTAAAATATAAATATAAGTGGTACACGCATATATCATCAAATAGTTGGCACATATATAAAGGTAAACATGCAAAAGGAATGACAAGGCTTCAATCAACTTTTTTTTTTTTGTTATCGATTATTTGATATTTAGTAGTTTTTATGTGTTAAAAATTTAATTTAGATCTTGTTTTCTTCATTAATATAGCAAATGTTTTTTCCATTGAGCACTTTAACTTATACATATGTTAGAATAGAAAAGAAATACAATTATCAGATCACCAACAAAGTATCAACAAGTAGTCAGTCCTTCAAAAAGATATTGAAATTTGTTATGTTACAAACATGTGACATGATAGTGTAGTTTGTTTGTTTGTTTTAGGGAATCATTTTTCTCTATTATCCCCTTAAAAGATAATTGTTTTTCAAAACTAAAAAAATATATTTTGATTATATTGAAAAGAGTTAAAAGGGTAAATTAGTAAACAACATAACAATTTATTTATTATTTCTTTAAAAATGTATAATGTGATGTGCTCACAAATAATATGGGACGAAAAAATAATAAAACAAAATCTTGTGGAGCTATCCTATTAATAAACGTAACATCAAATGATATGTTAAATAGTTAGGCTGCCATTG
The DNA here is from genome assembly GCF_036512215.1 of Solanum lycopersicum. Lineage (NCBI taxonomy): Eukaryota > Viridiplantae > Streptophyta > Magnoliopsida > Solanales > Solanaceae > Solanum > Solanum lycopersicum. Next base: position 90,085,043 of record NC_090800.1, read on the forward strand.
TGCTCTTATTTTTTGTTGTTGAATTAAACGATTAATGAATCATGATTCATGAGTTACATAGTAAAACCTGTTCTTTTAAATAATGCAGCTATTGTTTCTAGAACTGTGTGTACGGTTCATTTCTATGTGTTTCGATTTTTTTTTTTTTATGAATCGAAATACTTGCTATGCGACAATTCAATCGTACACATATATGAATTCTATCTGTTAAGATTTGGATAGATAGAGAATAGTTATATATTTCTTTAATAGCAAATCGATTGTTACATATTTCTTTTACACATTCATAAGAAATTTAAATTTATTTATTTATTTACAATTTTATCATTATTTCTCTTCGGTCAATCGCATGTTATTTAAGAACAACACTAAGCTAAATTATTTCATGAATATTTAATATTAAGGATTAAATAAAAAATAAAAATAAATATTTTCATCTTTATTGAGTAAAAAGGCTAGTTAATAGTTGAGTATTGTTTAGTTTTTTTTTTTCTTCTTCTTATTATTATTTTCCGACTATCTTTTATTTTATTTTATTATTAACTGATATTTTTTTAAAATTTAAATATGAATTTTTTAATTGCCGTTAATGTTATTTGAGTCAAAAACGTACAAAAAAATATTCTCTCCTATCCGCATAAAATAAGATAAGAATGTATACAAGGTTACACACTATCTTTCCTAGACCCATTTAAGAAATGGCTGTCTAAGTTATGGTGCATGGCCACCAAAAATTAAGCATTATTTTGCACACAATTTCTTTTAATAAAAAATATTTTTTTAGAGTTTTGTTAATTTAGGAAGGGAGATTCTTTCTATAATTTTTTTTTTTAAAAATTAAGAAGGATCAATTCTAACGCTATCTATAAGGTCTAATAAGGTAGGACGCAGAAGGAACAAGGAATTTGTTCGGTATAATTAATTAGGTAAAGTAGATAATTAAATACTAATTATTTTTCAATTGCAAATCACGCGTATAATAATCACAAAAAATTCACAAGTATTGTGCTTTAATTATATTTACCAATAAAAAATTCTATACGTGGAACCAGCTACTTAATTTCTGGATAGACATTTAGAACATACAATAAATAAAATACAACTAGTGATTTTGCGTCGGTAAAAGTTTGCCAAACTGTCGAGACATTTTGAGAAGTCATCCATAGCTGTTTATTTTGACCGTACGTAGCTATTTTTTTCATAGCTTTATTTTATTTGACTCATATTTATTTGATATAATTTTTAAAATTAAAATACTAAAATTTACTAAATTAATTTTATTAATTATATTTTAGGACTCAAATTGTGCCGATGAAATAGTATTGATAATGTACCTCAAACAGAAACTGTTAATTATAAAATGATTAATGTAAGAGATTGATTATTATAGGAAAACTTTCCCATATAAATACTTAAAAATAATTAATCACTCTCCATAGCTATAGTGCTGATAATTATAATTTGTAGCTTACATGTTATATAGAGGAGAGAGGCGAGCGAGACTGGGAGAGAGAGGAGAGAGGCAAGAGAGAGGGGGCAAACAGTGGGAGAAAGGTGAATTTTATATGTAATTGGTTAGATAATTGTATATTATATATATATATATATATGTATGTATTTGTATATATGGCAAAAGAGATTGGGAGGGAGAGGAGAGAGACGAGCGAGAGAGGGCAAAAGAGTGGGAGAAAGGTGAATTGTATATTTATATAATTGCATATAACTATATATTATACATATACATTTGTATAAATAACAAGTGAGATTGGGAGACAGAGGAGAGAGGTGAGCGAGATTGAGAGAGAGAGAGAGGAGAGAGGTGAGCGAAAGAGGGCAGAGAGGGGGAGAGAGGTAAATTGCATATGTATATAGGTTTAAAAATTGTATATTATACATATGTATTTGTATATCCTAGAGAATTATACATATACAAACATGACTAATTATACAAATTCAAAGTTAGTCCACGAAATTAATGTATAATGTTAATTGCGAATGGTAAGTATAACAAACTATAGCTATGATAAGTAATTGAATAATATAGATTTGCTTAGTCACGTAATTTTCCCCATTATAAAATATTAGGATCTCCATAATCTACGGGAGGTAATAACACGCCACAAGGTTCAAAATGTCATCGTATTCCTTAGACTACGCATTTTTTGTTTAATTGTGATAATTAATTAGTACCGTTAGAAAATAAATAATCATGTTTAGATTTTTTATTTTTTTTAATCATGTTTAGATTGAAAAATTTCTTGTAAGCAAACATCTGTTACACAAAAGGAGGAGGACCAATTGAACATAGACAAGTGAGACAAATTTGATAAATAATTATGGAAGAATAAAATAGAGCATTATGTACCGTTGATATAAAAAAAATCAAGTAATTTATTGAATAATAACATGTAAATTTCTACGTAAGCATCAATTGCTTCAGTTTGTGGGAAGTGGTGATTATTAATTTACTACTTGTCATTTATCACGTAGCTAATTAAAATAAATTAATATGATTATGTGAGAATACCTTTTTGCCATAAAGAAAATCGCTTTCCGTATGGGAAATGTTTCTCCAAAATCAGGTCCTACTTTGTGCGGATCTAATTTCAATACGAATATCAAATGAAATTTCTTTTTTAAAAAAATCTTGATGGAAATAAATTCTACTTTAACTTTTGACCATGGAATTTCTGATACTTTCTATGGAATGGAGGAGTCTTTTAAAGGTTGCTTAAGCGGCATTGATGTGATTTAACATCATAAATACGTACCTCAACTTTTCAATTGCTTCTTGTTTTTCTCAAACAATATTGGCATGGAACACAATTTATATCACTTTTTTATTTAGTTTTAAAAAATAATATATTTTTATATTAAATAACAATTTAATTTTAGAATATTTATTTTGTCCGTAATGACAGTAATTTAAGTATCTATAACTTATTTTTAGATCACAAATTTAATTAAAAATTTTTTTTCTTCTTAAATTTCGTATCAAATCAAATTTTATAGGGTAAAAAAAATACAATATGGATGAAAAAAAAAGCTTTAAACCTCTTTTCTTGGTAGACAAGGTAACATGGAATGAGAAGGAAATCAAGTGGTGTTTGCCCCCCTAATGCATGTGACGTGTGTTCCATTTTTTTAATTAAAAAAAGTGAGGTATCATCAGTTCTCCACGGAACTTATATATTTAAAAAAAGAGAGAAAAAAATATTCAGGTTAAGATGGTTTAATTACTAGTATTATAAGTTTATAACACCAGATAATTAAAAGAATTTAGCCTTTGTTTAATGATGACAATCGAAAAGACAAAGAAGCACTTGACCCCAAATGTGCCTGCAGGAGCTAAGCTTTCTTATACAAAGATATCTTATTTTTAATTAAAGTATTATTCAAGTAATGGAATGACATGTACACTGTACATACATACGTGATGAAGATAATAGCGATCATCACGTGCATTTTAAATTATTATACTATTTAAAAATCACTACATATTTTCTCACAAGTGAGTGTTCTCATAAATATTTTAATTAAATCGGTTATAAAAATTAAAAGCTTTTCACTTCTAGTGAAAATTTATTTTTTATTATGCATTTTTTCATGTGAACTGATTTGGTAGAAAACCATTGAAAAATTAATATACTTAATCGTACAAAAATTTTTGATTGAAAAAGCTTTTATTAGTGTTGAAATGAAAAATATGTGCAAAAAGACGGAATCTATATTTTAGAATTTGCATGCAAAAATTAATGTTGTAAGAAAATGGACGTAATATGAATTTTTAATACTATATGAAAGAAGAAGTTTCTTTGTAGTTGGCACGAATATTTGTCAACGTTGTTTAGGTCAACCACAACAAAATTTGATGTTAAATATCATTCCCTTGATTGTACCGAGTTTATTTTGTCGGTTCAATTAATGAAATTTGACTATCAATTTATTCATAACTCATTTTGTTTTCTAGAGCAAAATCTTAGTTGTTTGGTGGCAAGTCAAGCTTTAAAAAATTGACGTTTATAATATAAGTTGTGGTAGGATGATTGAGATTATTTTACTCTTGGTAAGATTTTTGACTCAAGTCTCAACAATGAAAAAAATCCAAATAGAGTGTTAATATCATAAATGAATCTTGCAATGCATTAATATATCCCGTAATAATTATCAAATACGGTGTGGAAAATTTAAAAAATAAACCATACATCTAAAATAAGATAAAACGTAAAATATATGCACCTCCACCCAAAATTTGAGATCGATCAAGATTACACAAAAGTTGGAAGAGAATGAAGATTATATCAAAGAAATTACTATACACACCTTTTAAATTTAAAAAACATACTTCACTTAATCATTATGTTTTTTCTAAATTACAAATTCATAATGTATAAAAATAGTTTTATAACAGGAAATGTAGATCAGTAAATGGTAACTGAGAAAGGGCTCTTAATTTTTAACTTGCAATAGATTGGCTTCAGTGTCATTTTGTAAGTAAATTTGGGTCAGGGGATGGGCCGGCCCAGTTTGAAGAACATGGACTGCGTGTTTTTTTGTAGTTGGGCCCTAAATTGTCCCCTAACACCTCTGGGCTTCAATGTCATGTGCGCATTAAACGTGGTCTTATCGGTCAACTTAGCCTTCTGGTATAAAAGATGGGAAAATTACGCAACAAAACAAACTTATAATATTTAATTACTCATCATAGATATAGTGTTCTATAATTACCATTTGGGACTAACATTATACATTGATTACGTGGGCCGACTTCGAATTTGTATAATTAGTCATGTTTGTATATGTATAATTCACCAGAATATACAAATACATATGTATAATATACAATAATTTAACCTATATACATATATAACTCATCTCTCTCCCACTCTTTGTCTCTCTCCTCCCTCTCCCAATCTCGCTTGCCTATATACAAATGTATATGTATAATATACAATTATATACATATACAATTCACCTCTCTTCCACTCTCTCCCCTCTCTCGCTCGCCTCTATCCTCCCTCTCTCTATCCTTCTCACCTCTATCCTCCCTCTCCCAGTCTCGATCAACTCTCTCCTCCTTCTCCCAATCTCTCTTGCCATATATACAAATACATATGTATAATATACAATTATCTAACCAATATACTTATACAATCCATCTTTCTCCCAATCTTTTCCTCTCTCTCGCATCTCTCCTCTCTCGCAGTCTCGCTCTCCTCTCTCCTCCATATAACATGTAGCTACAAATTGTAATTATCAAACTATAGCTATGGAGAGTAATTAATTATTTTTATGTGGTTATATGTGAAACTTTCCTAATTAATTACCTATTGTCATATGTTTATCGAACTAAGTTTTACTTAATTCAACCCTCTGTGTTCCCCATTTCTGTTTTTATCGTAGTATCAACTTGTGTTTAATTATTGAGAATGTTACTGCTTCAATTATTATATGAAAGAAGTTTCTTTGTAAGTGACCTAATTTGTCAACATTATTTAGGTCAACCACAACAAAGTTTGATCTTAAATATAGTTGATTGTACTAAGTTTATTTTGTCGGTTCAATTAATAAAATTTGACTATCAGTTTGTTCGTAATTCATTTTGTTTTTAAGAGCAAATCTTGGTTGTTTGTTAGTAAATCCCCCTCTTTCTATTTTTGCTTTGAAAAATAGACGGTTATAATATGAGTTGTGGTGAGATGATTGAGATTCTTCAACCTCAGTAAATATCTTAGATTCAAGTCTCAGTAATGGAAAAATCCAATTGGAGCATCAACACCATAAATGAATCCCACAATGCATGAATAGACCTTGTAATAAATATCAAACACGGTATAGATTTTTTTTTTCTTTTAAAAAAAATCATGTATCTAAAGTAAAATTATACGTAAAAGATATGCACTAATATAGTACGACCCAAATTTTGAGAAATCGATCAAGATTATACAAAACATGGAAGAAAATCAAACATTAGAAAAATGACGATGCATGCCTTTTAAATTTAAAAAAATCATACTTCACTTATCATTATGTTTTTTCAAAATCACAAATTTGATCAGTAAATAAAAAGTGAGAAAGGGCTCGTAACCTTAACTTGCAAATAGATGTAAACTTGGGTCATGGGCTGGGCCTGCCCAGTTTGATGCATATGCCATGGACTCTGTGTTTTTTTTGTAGTTGGGCCCTAAATTTTTACTAATTTTTCCATTAATGTATCAACAAAATGTAACTGTAAACTTTCACATATATCAAACATAAAAATTATATTTGTACGTTATAGCTATAGTTTGAATAATTGTGCTCCATAGCAAATAACTTTTGATATATGTAATTCGCTAGATACATCCAATTTTATACAAACTGTTCAGTTTTGTATAAATATATTTATACATTATAGTTTGTATAATAAAATCTTGTATTTGTAATAATTATAAGTTTATAAGACAAATATATATGTATTTGTATCGGTGTATATACACTTTCCTCTCTCACTTTACACAAACTCAAACGCATTTTATTCATTTTAAACCGAAATGACTAATTGACTAATTGTACACCGAATCAAATGACAAGAAAATGCGATGTTTGATGCGAATTACAAATAAAATAAATTATGACTAAAATATTTAACTTGAATTAATAATTTGCTATTTTATACAATTTTCTTATTTAAGTACTACTTTTATAAGTGAATGTTGAGAGTATTTTTACAGTCCAAAATAAGGGAATTGTTCAAAGTTCAAATGATTGGTTGAATTAGTGGCCGATTCAGATGCTCAATTATTTTTAGTTAATACATTTGAATGAATTATTAGATATTATAAACAAATATTAGTGCTTATTACAAAAGGCAATGGGTACTTAGGCAAATGAGATTCTTCTTCTACGTTTTATTTTCTGAGAATTAAAAGGATACTAGAGGAAAGTAGCATCTAAGTTATGTCAATATTTTTCTTAAGGACTTGTCATACCCAATAATTTACTTGATACAGATCAGAGGGAGTATAACAGAATATCTGAGGAATTTAATTATTTTTGAAAAAGAAAATGTAAGAGTAATTAAATGGGAGCATAGAATGAATAAATTTTTAGATTCCCAAATATCATTAACTTTGGCTTTTCCATTTCTTTCCCACTAATTAGAAGACAAAAATATAAGAAAAAGCAAATGCATTTCAAATTTCAGTCCTTTCATCTTCTTCTACTCTTCAAAAGTCGTATAAAATGGGACTGATCACGTAATTTAAATAATCAACTAATTAAGAAAAAAAAAAGTTTTACTGAAAATGGATCTTCTCAGTGTTACTATCGTGTGCATTAAGCTTCTTGCTTGGTAATTCTTTAGTACCAATTATAAATAATATGATAACTGAACCAAAGTTAAAATACTTAGGGTATATTATGTTATATATAGTACTACATTTTTTTTTTGCATGTATTTATGATTTGATATATTCAGAGTCTTGTCTTAATTTTATTTTTCTTATTGTTTCTTGCAGGCCAATGCTTTCTCTAGGATATCCTCTGTAAGTCAGGCTATTGTCATTACCCCAAATTGTTATTGATTTAATCCAACAAAGAAATTAAAGAGTAAAGTTAAATATGGTCTCATTTTGGTAATTTTAACAAAAAAAATAAAATAATAATTCTTGTTACTACTGCAGATTTGTGACTATACGAGCGATAGAGGCTGGCAGTGTATATGACAAGAGGAAAGTTGCCACATATTGGATAGTATTTTTTCTTATTTCTCTGTTTGAGAATGTTTTTGCAAAATTTGTTGAGTGGTAAGTTAGGCATGCTCTTTAACTGGTATCATATACTTTAACAACAATGTATCTAGTAATATCAATGTTATCTTGAAATTGTTTATGATAGATTCTCAGCTCAGCTGGTATCGTAAACTAATAGTGTAATTGATCTTGGTTGTCTACTATATATTGCAGGGTATTTCTGTGGTGGTATGTAAGATCACTTTTCATGTGTTGGTTGGTGATACCTCAGTTAAATGGGGCGTTTTATTTATACCAAATTTTTGTTCATCCATATTAGCAATTCAAACTGCCCAATGCTATCACTCATCTGTGTTCTGAATGGCTTAAAAAACTGAAGAAGCATTCAGTATCTATCAACAAAGAGACATTTTTGGCTGTGGCAGAGAGTTGTCTTGATGAGAATGATTCTCTGATTGCAAACAAGGTACGCCTGTTGTTACTGTTGATTATTTACCAAATTACTTGGAGCCTTATTTTCTAGGCTATTAGTCCATTTGTTATGAAGGTTTTACCTCTAGTTATCGTTTAGATTGCTTCATAGAATAATCAAAATGCCTAGTTACAGCCTGAATCAAACCAGGTTATATTACTTTCTTGTATGTTGCATTTTCACCACTCGTATTCGAATAATCTTCCATCTGTATATTGTTCATGAATCAAGAAAGAGTTGTTGGCAAACCTGGTGATTAACATGGTTTGCAGATTGAAAACATATCAACTTCAGCTATACAGGTTCTCAGTAAACCTGTCATTCCAGCAGTTGCAATATGCCCAGATACTTCTTCTTCTCTAGCGGTATTCCAGAGCAGGTGGACATGTGAAATATGTCAAGTGACAGTCAGGTCTGAGCTGACACTGCAATCCCATCTTCGAGGGAGAAAACACAGGGCTGAAGCTATGTTGTGGTGTACTTTCTGTAACTTGAGAGTCTCTGGTGAGATTGACATGATTGCACATCTTAAGGGGAAGAGGCACTTGGCAAAGCTTCAAGAGACTTATACTGATTCTGAAACGTCTTAGACTATTTTGGTTGGTTATTTCAATACATCCCAAGTTTCCATTGCAAAGCAAGTTTGCTATGAGAGTTGCCTGTTGTTATAGGTCAACTTAGCCTGATGGCATAAAAGATTACCTATTGTCATATGTCGTTTAACATTTTGGTGCAACAACAATATTCCCCATCACTTTTTGGAACTAAATTTTGCTTAATTCAGTTTTTATTCTAGTATCAACTTGTGTTTTATTATTGAGAATCTTTTGTTTCAATTATGATACCAATGAAAAGTGGTGGAAGGATAGAATATAATTATAGGATACTGGGGGAAAATAAAATCTGGTAACAAAAAAGTAACACCAGGGTATAAGATCAAAACGGGCAATTTATTGCACTTTAAAGAGGGTATTATTCTGAAGTTTTTTATTACTTCTGAGAAGTTGGCATTGCTAGAGAGTTGCCAGAACCACTTGACAAGTCCTTCCATTGCTGTGTAACTGTCTTGATTTGGGTGTAAAACTGAACTCCAGCCTTGCCTACAATGAAATCCCAAACAATCAAATGGAAACCAAGTACCATTACCTAAAGACTAAAAAATGTATAGTATTGTTCCTCACCATAGAAATTGAGGTCTCCAACGAAGGAAGCCTTGGATCCAGTAAACGAGAAGAATGGCAATGGCACTGGAATAGGAACATTGATTCCAATCTTGTAGAGGAAGCAGAAATAAGAAGCAACAATTTAATCAGGAAACAGAAATTTTTTGACATGCGTTCCCAAAATATCACATAATGAATATCATCCACGAAGTCGTAATTTTAAGTGAGGATTTAGCACCATTTCTTCTTTTTTTTTCCATATGTTAACAAGTTCGTGCAGCAGCATTTCATACCTGGCCTGACTCTATCTCTGTTTGGAACTTCCTCGCTGCTACACCAGATGTGGTAAAGATAGCAGCACCATTACCATACCTGAAAAAGCAGAAGGATATTAGTATAGGACATAAACACTGCATGAAAAATGAGTTTGAGGCTGGGGAAGGAAAGAAAAAAGAACAGGGCACGGGGATTACATATTCTGGTTAACAATGTTAATGGCCTCGTCCAAGCTGTTGGCCTGAGAATATCAAAATGACAATTCTAGTTTAGTATATAACTTGATAGGTATAGGTGAGGCTACATGGTGGAATGGTTAACAACCAACCTGCATGCAAAGAAGAACTGGGCCAAAGATCTCCTCCTGTAAAAAGCATATATACATTATGTGTAGGTTATGCCATGTTCTGAAAATCAAGAGGGAAATTAGAGAATGTAGGACAACTACCTTGTAACATTCCATATCGGGAGTGACACCACACAGGATTGTGGGACCAACAAAATTGCCTTTTTCATATCCTGGGACCTATTGGGCATCAGGGTAAAAGAAATTAAACTTTCCAGCTCGTTTTATAAATGAGTAGCTATTTGATGCAAGAAATTATGCAATTAGTTCCCTGTACTCAATCATCTCTTGAACATAGTATAATGCCCTTCTCTTGCTTAACCTTATGAATTTGGACATAATTTATGCATGTAAATTAATAGTAGCGCAACCGAAATAAAATCGATTCTGCCAAACAGAATATAAGGCACTGGAATTGCATCATCACACGGCCATCATTCGCCTGGGATCAATTTTGCCAAACATAACTCAGTTTGATAGCCAAGCTCCTCCACTCAGTTTGATTGGCAAGATACCTTTTCAACACATAACTGAAATTAAACGGATACCGAGTCTACGACAAACGTCAAATATATAGCGTTTCAGATATTCATTCCACTAACTTAAAAACATTTTAAAGTCATCTTCTGAGCTTTGTGTCATCATTTCCTAGAACATCTTTATCATTGATCAACTCACCCCTTAGTTTGCATTTATATGAAAAAGAACATCTTAGGTGCTATCAGAAACAAAAATTAAAAGATGAGCAGATATAACTAGATACCACAATATCTCTTCCGTCAAGCAATAATTTGGCTCCACTATCAACGCCACTTTGAACCAATCGACATACTCGTTCTTTTGCCTGTAGTATCAGAAAAAGGTCAGTCCAGAATGATCAACATGGAAATTTGAAAACAGCAGTTGTTGAGTAACTTGTTTGTACAAGTCTTGAATCATGTACCCACCTGCTTGCTAATTACTGGACCAAGATCTGCATCAGGTTCTGTTCCAGCATTGACCTTCAGAGTTTTTGCACGTTCCAACAGTTTTTCTTCCCTGTAAGATTTAATGTAGTCATGCATCAAAGGTGTCAATTGTAACTAAAAGACGTCAGTGAAGTGGAGTAATAATAAGGTAAATCTGTTACCAAGGTTTTGAGTCACCAACAAAAACCACTGTGCTCAATGCCATGCATCTTTGCCCTGCTGCACCAAAACCAGCCCCCACTAAAGCATTTACTGTAGAATCTATGTTTGCATCTGGCATGACGACCCCGTGGTTTTTGGCTCCCATATTGGACTGAGGGCATTTCAGTTGGTCAGCTATGTATTTAGCTTCAATACTAACAATGATGTTAAACATGTTTGCCACATTGGCAAATACAGTTGAGAGGAGAGTTAGTAATATTGCACTGACCTGAACACGTTTTCCTTTAGCTGATGCTCTAGAATATATATGCATACCAGCCTGAGGGGAAATAGTAAAACAAGGAATGGTCAATATACCACAGGCAGAACAAACTGATTCAAAATGGATCAGAAATCTATCGACAACCGATTTCATTTGAAAAAGAAACCAAGAGTTCATTTATTGATGTATTAAACTTAAGTATATGCTTCACCACCCACCCTGCCTTTGTGATGTGTCAAAACCTTATTGATGGCAAACGGGTGAAAGTTATAAGAGGCAAAGACAAATGGAGATACTTGACCACTCGCATACAAAGCATGAAAACTAAGATTGAGACAACTACCAAAATATTTAGTCATTTATTTTAGCGCAAAAGAAAATGTAAATTCCACTAAAAGAATCTTTATTGACAAAATATGGAGAACCTAGATTTCTTTTCCCTATCTTTTGATAAGATAATAATTTCATTGGATTGCTGGGAAAATTCAAGGTATACAAGGTACTATTCAAAAGTAGAGTACCTACAGAAAAATGAGGTTCTCTACAAATGCCCCCAAATTATCTATAGCGCATTCAAGTTCAAGGAAAACTTGTCAATGCTTCATACTAGACTATCTCAAAATACCGAGATGGTTATCTGCAATTAAATTTCTAAATCACTAACAATTTCATTCGTAAGGTCCAGCAACATTCACAACAGTGGCAACACCTTTCCGGATAGAGATTTAACTAAAACCAGAAAATTATAGTAGTGGCAGATCATTACTAGAGAGAGTATAAAGAAGACAAGCTATGCTCAACCTAGATACACCTCCTCCCATCCATCCAAAAAGTACTTAATAATTGTGGCTTAAGGTGTCAATAAATCAATACAGTACTCACTTGATTTGAGCCAACAAATGATACGGCTCTGATATCGTCATCATCACATATAGCATTAACAACATCCTGCAAGACAGAGGTATCATGAATATCCATAATTATGCCAGTCAAACCCATATAAATATCTCTACTACTAATTCCAATAAATCCATGTTCATAAAAAGGGTATGGATGGATAGGACGTGGCAAAGAAAATGCCTCCCAGGAAGCATCAATATACTTTTCTATGTAGCAGGATAAAATGGATATTCACTACATAGTTTTACTCAATCCTTTGGTGCTGTTTAAAATATAGAATAAGAAGGCCAGATAGAACCCATATAATTATTGGACTAAAATAAAAGGGCAGAAAAACACATCACTAGCAATTCTAGGAAAAGACATACATGGGTTCCATGAACAATATTTAGAACACCATCAGGCAAACCAGCCTCCATTGCCAACTCTGCCAACATCATGGAAGCCCCTGAAACCAAATGATTAAACAAAATGAGTCAAATGCAGAAGGCAGCATAAATGATGCTCTTTTTTTAAAGTTATATACACTATATGCTTTACACAACTGGTACATGAACCTCTACCCATAAATGTTGCAACATCTTATGCTATAATAATTGAAAAATATGGAAACAGCTACCTGGGTCCTTCTCTGAAGGCTTAAGAATGAAGGTGTTGCCACAAGTAGCTGCAACAGGAAACATCTGCACCAAATTCGTGTAAACTATATAAAGATGCTCATATTTTCTGAAACTTAAGCTTAACACCTATTCCATGTCCCCACCCAAAAAAACCCACAGAGATGCATGGGGAAAGGGAGAACGATACATGAAAAGGTAGTTGATACAAAACAGCCCATAAAGCTGGCCATCTAATGACTAACAATTGTGTCATTCTAATCACAGTTCAAAAGCTTTCTTGATCACATCGAGTTGTTACGTGAAAACAAGTGATTCCTCGAGCAAGGTAGAAGTCAAGGATAAGACAACCAAGTTCAAAAACTGTAAAGAAATTTAAGAAATGCACTTAAATGTTTGGAAACTATGTAAGGAGAAAAAAAAATAGGAACATGCTTACCCACAAGGGAATCATTGCAGGGAAGTTGAATGGACAAATCCCGGCACAAACACCCAGAGGTTCCCTTAGGCTATAGGTATCAATTCCATTTGATACATTAGACCCATACTCACCCATCTGCAAAGTTGCCATTCCACACGCATGCTCCACCACCTCTACACAAAACAGAAAAACAGAAATTCAAGTTCACAGCCATCAAAGAGAAGATGTTTCCTTATGCCTAAGTCAGTGAAGAACTAACCAAGACCGCGGAACACATCCCCTTGTGCATCTTTCAGTGTTTTTCCCTGCTCCGTAGTCACATTGAAGGCAAGCTTATCCTAGAACAGACACAGGATAAATTAAGAGAACAGAGATCACAAGCAAAGAACTGCAGAAAGATACGGTAATCCGACAAAAACAAACCATGTTCTTCCTAATAAGCTCTTGGAATTTGAGCATGACCCGTTGTCTTGTGGTTATGGGTGTGTTTTTCCATGACGGAAAAGCCTCCTTGGCTGCAGAAACCGCAGATTTGAATTCTTTATCCGTTGTTAAAGGTATCTGAGAAACCACCTCTTGGGTTGCCTATGATCAAAACTCAAGCAATTATAAATTTCCCCAAGTATTAGCATTCCAGGTAAAAGATTGCAACTTTAACAGATAAACTTACTGGGTTTATCACATCAACGAATTCTGATGATTGTGAATCTACAAAGCTGCCACCAATTAAATTTGGAACTCTCTGATAAAAAGAAGATCAAGAAAGTTTTTAACCCTAATTAAACACTACTTCACAAGAAAAATTTCAGAGAGATTTAAAGCTGTCTCATTGATTGAACAGCGAACAGAAAGTATAAGAAAGAAAACATCATTCCACTAAACCATCCATTAACATAAAAAATCAAGAGTAATTGATGGAATAAACTAAAACATGGAGTAAATAAATACTGACGAGGGAAGTTCGATGCTTCCATGAGGATTCCGTAGCAACTGAAAAGTGATGATTAGCGACAGCAAAAATACCAGGAGTCAAAGACCTTAGTTTCTTCACTGCAACAAACAAAAGATTTATGGATTATTATCCATTCACAAAAAATAAAAGATCAATATGGTGCAAATTAGGCGAAACCTCTATGAACAAGATTAATAAGAACAAAAATATATGGTTTAAATTAGGCGAAATTTCACCTCTGTGAACTGAAAACTGCATCATTGTTTCTCTCCAAATATTTTGTTAAAAAAAAATGGTGTATTCAAAATTCCAAATCTATATATATATTCAAGAAAGATAGTGTTTTAGAGATTATCTAATTGATTATGAAGATCAGATCAGTGATATGGAGTCCTATTTTTTGGAAATAAATAATATTTGGCTTTTTGGCAGATTAGCCACATTAAATGTTTGAGTATCATGATAATATTAAAAGACCTAAATTTTATTTCATCTTCCATAAATCTCTTATTTTAGATAATAATAATGTATGTAAATCACATCATTATGACATTTAATATTTTTTTAATGTAATAAAAAAAAAGGTAATGGATACCTTTGAGATGATAATAACAAGATAAAGATCAAGAGTTATGAATTGCAGTTGAAGAAGTGAACTCCAAAAAGCCATTTTCCAGATGCAGATCTTTTGTTTAGTGACTTTAAGATTTTTAGAAAATGATAGTGTTATTATAAGCCAAAATAATTTCTTATCTACTTTTAACTATTTAGTTACAAATTATTTCTAATATTTGAAATTAATATTAAATTTACAAATTATATTAATTTAAATAATATTTGAAATCAATATTTAATTTAAATGACAAGTACATACGAGAAAGGTTAATATAATTCAAGATATACTTAAAATCCACGGAATATTGTGAAATATGCAATTTAATAAAGACATAATAATTTAGAGAGATTTGGCTAATATTTCTTTAAATATTAAAGGAAAGAATCACAAAATAAGAGAGAATTTATATTAGGGATTTGCATATTCGCCACTTGGAGTTTTGAGTATTATTATTATTTATTGGTAAACATAAAGAGTATATTGAATTAAAATAGGATAAATGAGATGAAAGATGGTGAGGTTCGATCATTTACATTTAGCTTATTAAGTTTATTTTTTTCAAAAAGCTTCTTAATTATTTTGAACGGATTAGATTTATAGAAGACTCTTAATAATATACAAGTTGATTTAGACCTCTTTTATTTTTATTAAGATTAAAATATCTGAATTTAAATGTATGTCTAAATAATTAAGATATTGTCTCTAGATGATTTTTTTGTCGACGGATGTTTTTATTACACTATAATCTCTAATAGATGAAAATCAACTATGACAACAATACACCTCGATATATATGAGTCAAGATTTTACTTAATGATCGAAGGAACAATTTCAATTACTGCAGACTGATTTCCTCCCATATACCCTTGCTGATTTAAACAATCAATAATAATAGTTTATTATTCAATATCTCAAGTACATGACTTATATTGTTTTGAATAATAAGAAAATTAAAATCAACTTTCAAGTTTCTCCTATTCTTTTTGGCACATTACACTATGAAGTCAACATCTATCGGGACGGTCTATTAAAGGAGAAAAATTAATTCGTCAATTAAATATGAGTCCTTTAAATATTAAAAATTAGATAGAAGTGATAAATGTTATAAAATCAAGCTGTACAAATATAATCATGAAGAGAAGAAGACAAGAGAAGTAGATAGAAGAGGAGGAATTTTCTTCTTATTCAAGTGTATGCAAGTTTCATCTGTATGTCATACAATAGTGAATGAAAATCCTATTTATAGAGGGAAAAATCACTCCAAATGTCACCATATTAAGTATCATAATATATAGATACATTCTTATCCAAAACGGTTCATGAATCTAGTGAATATGGATGGTTGTTCATGTACCAACCTTATGGACTATCCACTCATTCAATGAATTTATAACACTCCCCCTTGGATGTCCATAGATAATGTGCCTCGTTAAAACCTTACTAGGAAAAACCCCGTGGGAAAAAATTATAGTGAAGGAAAAAGAGTACACATATCTTTTGATACGCACTATTTGTTGCCTCATTAAAAACCTTGCCAGAAAAATCCAGTGGGAAAAAACCTCGATCAAGGGAAAAAGAGTGCAACGCGTATTATACTTCCCCTGATTAAAACATCACTTATATTCTTGTGATGATGTCTTTAATCTTCGTACATTGTGGTTGGTATATTCTTTTTCAAAGAAAAACCACACATTTCTTGAATATGGTGTGTCATTTATCTCAACCAGACACACTTTCAACTTGCTTCATGGAGGACTTTTATTTCTGCATAGCAACATTTGTTTGCTTCATTGATCGCCGGGATATTATTGTGCCTCTACATGAATACACATAGCGTGGTTGAGATAGAGCTTTATACGGATCAGATAAATATTCTGCATTTGCGTAACCAATCAATTTTGTCTTGGATTCCTCGGGATAGAATAAACTCATAACTATGGTCCTTCGAGGATATTCAATCATGTGCTCAACACCATTTCAATGTCCTTTTATCGGGGAGAAAATGAATCTTGCCAGTAAATTTACTGCAAAACAAATATCTGAATAATATTGTTAGTAAGATGCACTAGTGCCCTGATTGCACCAAGATAGAGTTTCATCACCAAGAAACTCTCATCCTTCTTTTGAGATCAAACTGAATCATCATTTATGTCAAGTGATCTCATAATCATTGGGGTACTCAATGAATGCGATATATCCACATAAAATTGCATCAAAATTTTTCAGTGTATGTGCACCGTTAGACAAATATTTTATTTGTCAAATTAACAATCTGTAGGTCAAGACAAAATTTTGTCTTACCAAGACCTTTTCATAAAAATACAAGGACAATTAGGGTCATTCTTTTGTACCCTTTTTCTTCCTTGACTATTTCAATCCATACAAGAATTCTTGAAGCTTTATTGGATAAGTTTCTTTCAAACTCTTATATGCTTCAGACACCTCGATTGTTTCAAGGATTTTCATATAACCTTCATTGTCTAGCTAGACATTACAATTATTCATTTACATGCATTCAAGTTTTCATATGTTGCCAGATCAAAACAAACCTCATTTCATCCACCAAAGGAGAAAACATCTCCACTAATGTCAGGATTTTTGCGATAAACCTTTATGCCCCAAGGCACAAACCGTATTTGATATCTTATGGTTATACTATCGCATAATAATTTATTTGTACCCCACTGACATTATATCTTGATTTATGGACTACCAGTCCAAAATGTCACTTTTCTAAGTGAAACAAAATATACTTGAATTGTGCATTTTACTTGGCCAACCATTTATCTGTCCACACTATATGACAGATTTGAATTCAAGATCCTCATCACAATTTATATCATTGAGCGCTACCTCATATCAAAGATACCGTCGACGGTTATTTGATATCGATTCCAACAAGACATAACTTATCGAGATCTCTTCATTTTTCATTATTTCAGGTACCTGAACATTTTTCAAGATTTTATGAAGTGTTATGTCAATGTGCTCTTTTATAGCACTTGCCTCATTATCATGACTCTGTCCTTCAAGGACTTGACATTGGATCCTGCATTCATCTGGAAAATGATTTGCAACATTATGCAACTGAATTATCTGTTGAACTTTAAGTTCACATATTTATTTAACGAGGATCTAGATAATTCATAATTAACCTCACACATAATTTTCAGCTGTCAATCATCTCTCCCCCTAATGTTAGAAAATCTAACATTCATTCCAACCTTATTTGGAAGTTCATCTTTGTGCGTGGTGGAGCAATTAAAATCATAACCGCACATTCAACATTTTAGATGAAAATTATATGGTTCCTGACCCTGAACCAATTTTAATGGGGAAACCTTGTTGGTTTGATGCATACATGTGTTGCTACATGTTAAACAAAATTATCTCATACTAAATCTTATTTGGGAGTTTTGTTCTCATAACCATGATTTAGCTATAATTGGAGGCATACAATTTCTGCTAAATCACCAGCATTATCAATATAATTTCATAATTTGGAACTATTTCAACCTTACAAAAACCAATTTGTAAGTTGACAACAGAATACATGTGACCATCACATAGATGCATTAATCATATAGTTGCAAATGATCCACATGACAGGTGAACGGACCCATATTCACCCTTTTATATGTTCTAAAAATTTTAGGGGATTACAGTCCCAACCTTAGCTGGTACAATGATCATTTTATCAAGAATTCTTGAAGAATCTTTATTTCTTCATCATATAAATCACCTGAATTCTCAATCACGTTTGCATCACATTTAATCGGAATGGTCAACCAGTCATGCCAGCTGATCTTTATTTTAGTACACTTATAATTTACTTTTAAATGTGATTTCATCAGCATGTACATGTTTGTATGGAACAAACAAGAGGAAAAGTGGGGTAATCTTTTACATAAACATTTATAACCCTCTTCGGTTGTAGTGATTTATAGTCTCAATATTTATTTTCAATTCATCCGAAACTTAAAAAGTTTCTTTTGAGACTTACTACAACCCCAATATTATTCCTCTGATAATAGCACAACTCGTTAGAGCTTGCAATTAATTTTATGTACTATTACATATTGCATGACACCATCCCTATGTTGAGCATCTCCTTCAAGGAGGAAATTATATTATTATTGTCGTGGTCAAAATCATTACGAGCAAGACATCTTTCTTGCTTTACTTTTGTTGTACCATAGGTACACAACCAATGACAAATTTGTATTGCCACACAATAATGATCACAACCCTTAGAACTGTTTCTTTCTTTTGCCCTTTCGGTAGTTCACAATAAACATACCATAGTGACGTATAAAACGTACAATACAATTAGTCATTTCTGCCAAATAAAATTTATTTCTTCTCAAATCTCCCGTAGAGATGAGAAGTGACATGTATCATTTTTTCTCAAACCGTCCATAGAGGTGAGTTGTGACATATATCCAACCCATAATGATTTTATCACATCTGGACCCATTCTCTTATAGAATGGTCGAGCATTCACGATACTCATTACAAGTCACATTCTCTTCAAGGATTGGACTAATTATTTATATGTACTTCACAAAATTTGCATTATAAGCACATTGTCATGGCTTTAAAATTCATCATATTTCCATGACACACCTCAACATCACTTTGAAAGATTAAGTGCACCATCACTTTATCTTCTTGTATAATGATAGAGGATTTATAAACTTGTCAAATTATTAGGTTGACAACATTCACAAGTCTAATGACCTTTCATACGATTTTGATAATAAAAAAATGCCTTCACATTTTGAAGGACTATTGAAGAACTCATAGTGTTCTTCCTTTTATCATTACAACAATGATGACTATTATAATTTTGTCCCTCCACGCCCTTATTCATATCATTAATTATTTGTCATCTTTCAGACTAATCATTCACTGCTACTACATTCATATGATTGAATGGAGCAAGTCAACAAGCGAATTTCAGAGTTATCACATGTTGCTACCACATTCTTTTCAAGGAATGGAGAAAATTCAATATGATGAATTTCAAGACATTTCATCAAAAATATATTATTTTTCTTAGTCATCATTTTATCATCGTTATGGTGCATTGGCTCAAACTCAATGTTTATCCATATAAGGCGTGTTACGCCATAATTCTATGGGACTTGAACCCAATCATGGTGCATCAAAACTATAATTGATGTCTTACCCTTTTGGTGCGATAGAACTTGAATCTATCGTCTTATCCTCAAATATTTTTCATTATGGTGCATCCGGACTTTAACCTGATGTCTTACCCTTTTGGTGCGATGAAACTTGAATCCATTGTCTTACCCTTAACCAACGGTATAATAAGCCGAAGTACAACATGATTTATTCTTTGAGTCTTTCAAAACAATCAAAATAACATTCAAACTTATGCTATTAATATTTTATACCTTCTTCTATTTAAGAAATTTTATATAGCATGTCATATTCAACCAATAGTAGTATATGTCTTCGGTTACTGATAATTATTAGTGACTAAACACTATTTTATTCTAAATCATAAAATATTTTAGAAAATACATACATGATTTTATGCATATAATACTTTGATCTTCACAACGAGATCAACCAAAATATGAGCTAAAGAAAAACAAGAACTCACTCTCAATTGGCTAGAGACTCGTGCTGATAACGTGTTATAAAATCAAGTTGTACAAATATAATCATGAAGAGAAGAAGACAAGAGAAGTAGATAGAAGAAGAGGAATTTTCTTCTTATTCAAGTGTATGCAAGTTTCATCTGTATGTCATACAATAGTGAATGAAAATCCTATTTATAGAGGGAGAAATCACTCCAAATGTCACCATATTAAGTATCATAATATATAGATACATTCTTATCCAAAACGATTCATGAATCTAGTGAATATGGATGGTTGTTCATGTACCAACCTTATGGACTATCCACTCATTCAATGAATTTATAACAAAATAATATATATTAGTTTAAAAAATATTTTTACAAGTCTTACACTTTTAATTTTTACACTTTAGTTCAATAACTGTCGTAGTCATCAGGATAACTTCTTTAGTCGTCCGACAACTATCGTAATTGTGGAGACAATTTCTTTAGTCGTTCGACAACTTCAATAGTTGTCTAAGTAATTTTAGAAGTTGTTCAAACAACTTCAATAGTTATTTAATGTTATTAGTTTAGTCCTTTCATTAATATTATAAATAAAAAAGTAAAAAAAATTAAAAAGGGCTCACTTGTCTTATTTTTTTAATTGAAAATTTGTAAAGCACTTTTAGTTCATTTTTCCACATCTCTTATAGTTGTAGCATTCAACATTCATCAACTAATTCAATTTTTATAACACTCTTCTTTAAAAAATTCGAAATTCACCCGTCTGCCTATTTTACGTTATTGGAGAACCCACAAGGCTTGTGGACGATTGGTAGCATCTAGCAAAGCAATCATCGGTGCATTTAAAAAAAAAAAGATGACTAATGGTTAATATTCTCGACTCATTAATTTAATATATTCGTCAATAAATTCACTTTTATATATATATCTGTGTGTGTGGGTGGGGGGTGGGGGTGGGGGTCAATGGTAGTGTAGTGATGAAGGTGCGTGTTATTAATGGTGTAATAAGTGTGGTGAGTTTGTAAGAAGAGTGGAGAAGAAGACAAAAAATTAGAATTTTCAGACTCTATGCTCGGTAAGAGGCTTTCAGAGGAATTAAGTTATTAGATTTGAATCAAAATGAATGTGTTTAATGGGCTAAAGTCTCAGCAATTCAGATTCAGATCTTCCTTAAATACAAATAAATGAAATCTTAATAAATTTTGTTGTAAAATTAAAGTAAAACAAGATAAGAAGTATAAAAGATGTTAATAAAAATAGGAAGACAAAAGATGAGAGAATTTTTTATTATTTCAAGTAAAAAACAAGATAAGAAGTATCAAACCTTCAAGGGTCTACAATAACAATCCTTGTGCCTTTATTCATAGCGTAACATAAAAGTATACAAAAAAAAATTAGTCATAAACATGAATATAAAGAAGGAGATTATAGAAGTGAAAGGTTACAAGAATAATTATTTGAAAAAGCAGTACTCCAAATCATGATTAAAAACATCGACGATGTATAAATATTTGAAGTCTCTAATTAAGATTAGTATTTTGCCTTTAGTCAATAATTTTATTGATATTCTTTGATTATCAAATTCACTTGTGAGAAAACTCTAATATGTTGATATATTATTGATATTCTTTGATTATCAAATTCACTTGTGAGAAAACTCTAATATGTTGATATATTATTGTTGTTGAACTATGTACATTCTTGGGGTATTTTATGGTAAAATTTTGTTTTAAGCTATTAATTTTATTAAAACTTTTTATGATCAAGTACTCTGTGATATTATACTAGACATATTATTATCGTAGAATTATATATATAATTGAGGTCTTTTATTAGCTTTCATTTTAGATCACTAATTTTATTGAGGCTCTTTAATCTTCAAACTTTGTATGATCAAATTTGTTTATTGTTGAACTATGTCTACATTTGAGATCTCATGTTTTAGGCCACAATCAACATAACAGTCAAAAACATTTATATTTTCTTGTATATACTATATAGTTTTGACATTAGTACGGTAGTAACTTGTCTTTCTTTTTAGTAAAATTATTATAGAAGTTTGTTTGATATTTTCAAATTTCAAATTAAATAATTTAAAGTTAAATATTATAGTTATATTTTTGAAAACTAAAATAAAATATTATATTGTAACAAATGGCTAACACTTTTTTAACTTTAGAAGAACTTTTTCAAGTTATATATTATGGAATCCTCCGTTGTTAGGATTATTTTAGTTATTAGTATAAATAAAGAGATATAATAGCAATATGATTATACTGATTAATCATGGCGGCATCATTCTCTGATGAGTTTTAGTATCTAACAACTACTTCTTCGATTCATTTCTTATCTTCAACTAATTACTTTTTATCTTCAACTAATTACTACTATTATGATATAAAAAAATATGTTTAAAGAAAATTATCTTTTTAATATTTTTCTTAAATTATTCTTTCTTTATTTAATTTATTTAATTGATAAAATTGTAATCGTAATACTAATAGTTTCTTGCCAATTTTATTAATTACTTTGTAGGTTTTAGGTTTTAGGATTCACATTAGGTTGAGAACTCTTTTAGATACAAAGAATATAACTCTTTTGGGTTTAGGACTCTTTTACATACAAAAACTAATAAAAATTTTAATTCACTTAGTAATTCATACGTTTCATTTTCAAGAGGTCTACAAGAATCTTAAGACTAATGTGAATACTAATCTAAACAAAGAAAAGACGTATTTAATGACTAAACATTATTAGTGTTTATCAACTTAAATAAATACTAGTATTAGTTATTGTCATCTAACACCATTGTCATCTAACACCATTGTCATCTAACACTTGGGGTAAAAAGGTAGTTCGGACGCTTTTAGTTTATTTTTTAATTTTTTTTTGCTTTAAATCATATTTTTTTTTATTAGTTTAATTATATTTCTCAAATAGTAATTATAATATTTGACTATTAATATTTATCTCAAACAAAAATCATAAATAATTGAAAGTTTTACTCTTGCTTATTTTATTAGTAATAAAATTATAAAATAGAGTATATCTATGGACTTACGCCCTGTGTCTTAGGGCAAACGTCTCGCTCTATACTGTTTTCTCGCTCTATACTGTATTAAAACGCCTCACCTCACGTTCCCATATTTTAAAACCATGTTTATTATACTCCCTCTATGTCATATTATCTTAATTTTTTGAGTTTTTTTTCATTGTTCGAAAGAATTAAATCATTTAAAATTTAATATGAATATAAATTGCATTACTTATAAAGTTACATTTACTCACTCTTTTCACTTTAACTTGTTATTTATTTCTAAAATAGATTTTCATTTTTATTTGTCACTTATAACTTATCAAGAAAAAATAATTATTTTTTCCATATTTATCCTCAACATTAAATACTTATTTCCCAAATCATTTGACAGGAATAATTTGGCAAAATACTTATATCAATAATTATTTTCTTGATAAATATGTCAAGTCAAATAGCACAAATAAAAATGAACAGAAGAAATATAATAACAAAAGTAATATAATTTTTTCATAAGTATGCGTTGTTTCACGAATTTTATGAAGTATGAGAGTATGTTTTTTCTAACTCATTTATTATAAGTTATTTATGAACTCCGAAAATTGCTTGTTCTCTACCTTAAGGATTTTTTTTAATTGGATGTTCATGTTCTTTCATACAATATTAGTCAAATTATGGTGAGTCAATTTAATCAAATATTATTTCTTGTATTTTGTTGTTCTAGACATTTTCCTTATCAATTCAAATTCTATCGTTTATTTAGGGTTCTCCATCTCCTTAGCCTGTTTTTAAAATTTGATTAACAATATGTTTAGTTTAATATATCTTCGTCTTAAAAGAGTCTATCAAAAATAATATATTAACCCTCGCAAAAGTAGAAGTTGGTCATTATCCAATTATTTAAAAATAATATTTATTATATAAATGATTGAGTTATTAAATTCCAATTTTAAGCATTAAAAAAAAAGACAATAAAACTGGTTTCCAAAATAAATAAAATCGTGGCAAAAATTGGGAATGTGGATTGGGCAGAATTTGTGATTATCTTGTACAGCCTCACTCTTACTCAAAAAGCTCTTCCGCAGCTTTGGATCTTTATCTGTTTACAGTAACATGAGAGTTCTTCAAGCTTCCAACATCTACGGTGTTGGTTTTGGTATTCCATCCATTTCTACTCGCCCTAACTCTTCTTATCACCGCCATGCCACTATAGCCACAGGTACTACAAATTTCAATTTTTGTGTTGCATCTTTGTTTTTCAATGAGTTTATTAAGCAATTAATTAGGAATGTAGTTGAGTTTTGAGGGGTTTGAAGAAGGTAGTGACGTAGCCGGAATTTTCATTAAGGTGTTAGTTGACACTGGAGTCTCTATGTTTCCCCAAATGCAAAATATTAACTGTATTTAGTCATGGAGTAATTGGATACCCCAAGTCGTGTGTTTGGATGAGTTTGTGAGAGGCTATTCCTTGTATAGAACCTAAAGTTATATACTCCTTGTATATCCTCTCTTTTTTTGTAAACAATGTTTTATCTAATCATATGATAAGAAACCTTTCAATGTATAGTGTAATTACAACTTAGTTGGTGTCTTGGCTATGAGCTGAGTACTTGTTAATACGAACTAACTAGGAACTTATATATTTTGCTTCTGACCTTCAAATTCCATGAACTGTATGGGAAATTATGGATAACGAGCTTGCTGCTAATATTTGGTGTCTAGATTCTAGAATTCTTTGGAGAATTGATCTGTAATCTAATTACTAGTAAGCTGGGATTGACATTGCTTCCTTCCCTATTCTTCTGGGGCTTTGTGGTTAACAGTATATCTGCTTGGTCTGAGATAGTGCCCACAACCCTCAAGGTCCAACCTTGCATCTCCTAATTATACTAAATGTAAATGATAGGTCTGAGTTTGCTGATTGTAATTGGCTTCTATTATGGATCTTCGTTAGAGATTTTTGAGCACCAGATCCACAAACTTTGCTTTTGGTTCTTGGATGTAGAAGTTAAGATCAAATAACTTTTGGTAAAACTTCTTCTCATATTGTCTAAAAATTCTAGGAGAAGCTTTGGCCAAATCAGCTCCAATAGGAAGAAAGTTCTCGGAGCAGCATTCTTTGAAGAAGGGAGATATGGAGAAAGAAGGAAATTCAGTTGTTCTCGAGGTTCCCTCCCATGTTTCCTTTTCGTTTTTTGTTAAAATCTTCAGCTATTGATTGATACATAAGTATGATTAGAACTAATAATAAAGTATATCCTGCAGCTGTCAATTCAAAGTAATTACACTTTTCAAAGTAATCATATGACTAGGGTAAAAGCTATCTTAATATGCCCTTTACTGAATTAAATGAAAATGTAAAAATTGAACTACAAAATTTTGTGAGTATTTGAAGAGTATTCAACACTAATTGTGCTGAGGTATTCACTGTAATTAACAAAGAACTGCAGTGGTTGTTTCAGTTTTTCTACCCTGCGGGGATGAAAGAGCTGAGTTAAGACAAACCATTGGCACTATGTGTTTCATAGTCTGTCACTATACATTTTCTGATAGACCTTTGGTAATAAGTAATTATTACACAGTTTCTCACTAGAGTTTCCGATATATAATCAGAAAAAAGATTTTGCAGTTCCAAGGAGAAAGGCTATGGCCCTGATACTCTCCAGTTTTGTGCTCTCAAATTATGAATTGCCCAAAGTTGCATATGCTCAATCTGTTGAGTTCAGGGAATATATTGATACCTTTGATGGCTATTCGTTTATGTATCCTCGAAACTGGATTCAAGTGCGTGGTGCTGGTGCTGACATATTTTTCAGGGATCCTCTTGTTTTAGATGAAAATCTCTCAGTGGAGATATCATCTCCTTCATCCTCTAAGTACAAAAGTGTAAAAGATTTGGGTCCACCAGAAGAAGCTGGAAAGGGAGTCCTTAAACAATATTTGACTGAATTTATGTCAACTAGACTTGGTGTCAGACGCGAATCAAGTGTTCTTTCTACTTCATCAAGGGTAGCTGATGATGGGAAGCTGTATTATGATGTTGAGGTAAAATATTTGCATTTTACTAGTTGTGAATGGTCTAGGGACCTTTTGGTTTCTGATTCTAAAGGTGTCTTAAACTGGTAGACATACATGATAATTTAGCCTTGGTACATGATGTTGTTCTTACTATGTTAACATCTTCCACATTGGTCGAGGATATGAGTTGTTTCCTTGTATGATTTTGGGTGATTCTCAGCTAATGAGATAAATTTTAGGTTGATTGTTGAGCTAGCCGCAAGGTTAATTACTTTTTTTCATGGTATCAGAGTCAACTTCATTCCTTTTCTTACTTTACCCCATGCTGGACTCCATGTTATGTTGCTCACTTTCCAGCCTTGGCCGTGGGCGGTGTTAGAGTCTCCCATATTGATTGAAGGGATCATATGGCTTAGGAAAATCTTACCGCTTTTGGGTTGTGGTAGGAAGGTCAAATTTCTTAATACATGCTATATATAAGTTGTTTCAACACCTGTTGATGGGAGAGTAGCTCCCAGTCAAAGCTTCATTGTCTTGGTTGATTTGTATAGCATTTCTTCTTGGTTCTTATAACAGTATTTGTTTTGAACAGGTGAATATCAAGTCTTACGCGAACAATAACGAATTGGCTGTTATGCCACAAGATCGAGTTGCTCGTCTGGAATGGGACAGGAGATACCTTTCAGTCCTCGGAGTGGAAAACAACTGCTTATATGAATTGAGAATACAAACACCTGAAAAGGTATTTGTCCAAGAAGAAAGTGACATTCGTGCAATTATGAACTCCTTCAGAGCAAATAAGATTGCAGCTTGATAAACTTTGTTAAAGACTCGAAATGATAACATGGGATCATTGATGTCTGTTTAGCTGTTGCTTTTTTCTCCAAATTGTTATTGCATAGCTTTTGTCTTGTTCAGTGTTAATTCTCTACGTTGGAAACTAATTGACCTGATTATTACGGAACACCACTTCAGTATGATGAAACATCCATTTCTTTTTACCAAATCTACCTTGCGTAAAAGATCAGGTTGCCAATATTACAAGTTACTAACATAAAGAGAAAATGAAATAATGCCAAACAATGAAGGGAGAATCTGTCTTCTATTGTGAAAAAACTTTAAGATCATTTTTTACATTTCAAAGAGGAGGAATTTTAACCTTACTCATTAATGGGGTACATCTTGTGAAATATAAAATATTTTATGGTGGGTACCAGTACGTATTCACACTAAGTTCTGATACAAGATAAGTAAACACCAAGTGCTTTATAAAAATGAGTCTCAGAAGCATCAACATTGCAAGAGAACAGACTGCCACAAGTGATGAACAGAAACAGTAAAATCTACATTATTCATGTAACACTTGGCCAAAGATGACAGTTTATTTCTTGATAAGAATTGAGTTGCTATATTTATACTACCATTATATTTACAAGTAACATAATTCCACTACACATGAAGACTGTCACTCTACTTTAAACTGTTCAAGGACCAATTAGTTGCTAGAGATTCAAGTAAAACTGTCAAAGAACAATCATAGAGCAAGTTGTGGTGTATGGACCATTTCTTGATGTTGGTTATAGCTGGACAAGTTGATGCACAATCTCAATGCCAAACAGTTCCTGGTCTGCAATGAAGGGAGGCAAATCTACAGTATTTAGTGTTATCCCAAGTAATAAAAAATACTTACTCTGCTGACAAATCCATGTCAAGAGAGCTAAAGAGGGTATAATGAAAAGCATCATCAAGATTGGTGTTGAGAGAACAATGATTCTCCTCAGCAGCTACTTCTGAGTTGTCCCTTTCATAATCCTTTTTCCCAAAAGGCTTCAATTTTTCACTACATGATTTGTGTTGGTCTTCCAAGATACTTCTCTCAGATTCATGCTGAAGTACAAGCCATTGTAATGATTGGATCACTTCTTGGTCATGTAGTTGCTTCTCTTCAGCCAACCTTTTATATTGATTTGCTTCCATTTCAACTAAACTCTTCTCATTCTGTAACCGCAAAATCATTGCCATTGTTTCCTCAGTTGCTGTAGCTGCTGCCATTCTCTCCTTTTCAAGTTCCAAACGAGCAGCATTTGCTTTACGCCTTTCAACCTTTACCATTTTTCTCAGTGACAAAACATCAAACACTTTGTCTTCATCATAACACTCTTGTTCATACTCATCATTCTCATCATCCAATTCCTCATCTGAAACACATTTTACTCTATCAATCACATTTTTTCCCTTTTCAAAGTTCGAATTCATCAACAATCTTAACAACCCAGACTTGCAAGACTTCATCTTTGCATTACAGTTCCCATCAAAATCA
This sequence comes from Solanum lycopersicum, assembly GCF_036512215.1. Taxonomy (NCBI): domain Eukaryota; kingdom Viridiplantae; phylum Streptophyta; class Magnoliopsida; order Solanales; family Solanaceae; genus Solanum; species Solanum lycopersicum. Next base: position 90,113,920 of record NC_090800.1, read on the forward strand.
TTTTTTGAGCAACACCCATTTCTCAATTCACCTGATTTTCCACAAAAATACCAACTAAATTGCAATACCCTCAATCCCAAACCAAACAACAAGAACAACCCCAAAACTTTATACACTTGCCCAAACCACCCAAACATAAGAAACCCAAATCCCAGATCAGCACTCAGACTCAAATGCTTCAGGGATTCAACACAATCCATGAAAACAAAATCGAAGAAACAACCCAGAAATCTCTTATTAAACTCAAAAACTGAGCACAAAATGAACAAGAAATATACAAGACGAATAATCTGCATGTGGGTCTCAAAGATTTAAATGACACTGTTTGTATATACAAAAGAACACTTGTTTTCTTGTTTCGAGATATGGGATTGGTTAGTGATGAAAAAAAAAACAAGATTTACAGCAAAATTTGGTTATGGAAAGAAGCAGAAGATAGGGAAGGCGAAGAGATCGAGGACAAAGGCAACGAACACTCATTTTTATCTCAGTACAACGGGCTGAAAAAGACCGCACGATACGGACACTATCGGTTGGACTTTCTTGTAATTTTACCCTAAATTTGATTAAGTAATTAATTAATCCTATGTTGTCAGAATTATTTCTGGATTACCCAAATATTCGTTTTTAGAACATTGCCATATCAATTTCATTTATTTATTTTTTGCTAATATCCGTTGCATTAGCTCTTTTTTCTTTTGGAAAAAAATTGATGGAAAATAAAACATGCTTTGGGACTTTTTGGTCAGTAAAAATGTTTAAGACAATTAATTGCTTTATCTGGTTAAATAATGAAGGAAATAATGCATAATTGTTGATTATGCAAAATAAATTAAAAAAAATTAAAATGAAGTGAACGTTAGCTTATTGCGTTTAAGAATATCAAATTCGTTTAAACATCATCATACCCTATTTTAAAAATGTTTTAAGTACTATTACTCTAAACAGAACATGTTTGTCAGAAGTTAACATGAGTGTCAATAATTTATTGTTTGCACTTTACCAGTTTTGTCCCTAAAAATATATTATAATGTGCTATTCAAACGAAATAAAAGAGAGATTATTGTGTTCGAAAAAGCTTGTATATTGAATTATTTCATGAAATACTTGTTATTTTTATTAGGGAAAATTATGTTGAAAAGCAAACATATACTATACTAGTTAATTAGCTAATATAGCTACAGTTTAAATTAATTAGACTCATGATTTAATTTTAGCTGATTACATTACTTGTCCTTTATATATATATATATAATTCACGTACATACACAATTACATGATATACATACAAATACAATTAGTCTTTCACCACTCTCTGACCTTTCTCGCTCACCTCTCTTTCTACTCTCTGCCTTCTTTCACTCATCTCTCTCCTCTCTCTCTCAATCTCTCTCACCAGATATACAAATACACATTTATACTAGTTACATACATACAATTATTTGACAGGTATACATAAACAATTATCCTTTCTCCACTATGCCCTTCCTCTTTTTGTCACTCTCTTCCCTATAATTTGTTGCTACAAATCATAATAAACAAATTATAGATATAAAACATAATTAAGTTATTTTTAAATGACTATATCTGAAAGTTTCCCTTATTATTAATACAAATACATATAACTCTGTAGAAATGGAGAAAACAAATGACTTAGCATCTCTTTTGTTTTTACTGGAATTTGACCTCAATTCTTAGAGTTTCTTTTTATAGGCTTAAAACTTGATCAAACCTATTTAAAAGTTATTTTTAACTGTTGAAGTATTTTTTAAATTTAAAAATAATTTAAAATAATTTTTTTTAAAAAAAGTTAAAAATCTAAGTCAATTCAAACGTTCTCTTAATTTGCTTTCTTCTTGCCACTTTTAATCTTTTCATTAAAACTATAAAAAGTAAAACAAAATTACGAGGTTAACTAATATAATTATTTACTAGCTTGGAAGTGATATGGCTTGTATAAGTTCATTATAAGGATGAATAATAACAATATATATAATATAGTTTTTATAAATTAGGGTTGATTATATGTATATATTAAATTTATATCTTGTATTGATAGATAAATTTGACTTCAAGTTGTAACAGTATGGAAACCAGTAAACAATGTATATAGCTCTTGGTATACACTTGCAAGAAATTCAGAACCAATGCCCAAAAAAATATAGAAGCACGAGAAAGAGGTTAAATCCCAAAGTTCTCTTCAAATTAAAATATAACAAGTTCAAGTTGAGGTGCTTGAATGAAATTTTATTATTTTTAATTTGTCACTATCACTAATTACTAAAGATAATTATATTTAATTAATTAGTTTTGATCAAGTTCACGTGCTTATATGAAACTTAAATGCATTGGGTTGACAAATCGAAACAAATATAAGCGTCCTTTTGCTGAACAATCTATCTTTTTTACTGTCAACTTTAACATATTGAGAAAAGAATAATGTTATTGACTCATTTCTCAGCTGCAAACTACTAATGCCAATATTATGACGAAATATACAACAAATTTTAGGAATAATAAACATAGAAATCATATCAGCACTTTATAATTACAGTTTATTATTTTTGCTCCATAACAAACATCATTTGCTATATAGCATTTTATTTGTATAAATTGCAATAATATATATGTGTGTATATCGGTTAGATAATTATATATAACTAAATTGTAACAGCTATGTATATATGTATCAATGATTGTGTTTGTATATTTGCATAAAAATTAAATTTGTATACAATTAATCGAGTTAAAATATTTGTATTTGTATATCAAATATCTCTCGCTTTATACAAACACAAATAATACGTTGTATGTTGTATAATTTGTGTTTGTTAAGCGAGAAAGAGAAAAAGACAAAAGAAAACTAGGCAGAGTAAAACTTGTATTTATATAATTATAAGTGTATAAAACATATATATATATATATATATATATATATATATATATATATATATATATTTGTATGTACAGTTCTCTTTCACTCTATACATACATAAACACAATTTATATATTTGTAAATATATAAAGTACGAGAGGCGAATAGAAAGTGGCGATCGAAATTAAGAAGACAGACGCAAATGACAAAATATTTATCACGAATTAAAATTAAATAAAACTATAGCTATAACATGTATTTTAAATTAATATTTGCGACATGTACAATTTTCCCTAAAATATACGCTTAATTTATTGCAAATTGATCATTCTTGAAAAGTACAATTTGTCATCTGCACCTAAATCTTTTTTGAGGGTTTCTAGATAGTCTAACTCAAACCATTTAGTCAAAATCAACCTAACTTGGAGGCTAGGCTATGGTCCTTTTAAAATCTGCTTATTTTAATTTCTAAAGACATTACAATTATACTGCAGAGTATACTCTGTTGATTCCTACTATTAGAAACAGTTATTGGAGTATTCCTCCTTGGGATCACTCAATACCATTCAAATTTTGCAACTCTGTCTTCAATTCCTTCAAGTTATTACGATAACTGGTCTGTTTTGGTACTAACAGGATGTTCCTATCCACTTCTCGTGGCTTGTCATACAGGGTACCCTTATAAATGGATGAAACAAACGAGGAATCTCATCGATCCAAATTGTTCAAAATGACAACTAATGATACTTACTAATGCTATTGGTTTTTGCAATAAGTTTACAGGGTACTTTAGTGGTAATTGAAGAAATTGAATCGAAATTTCAGGTAGCAGGGCTGTTCCATCAGTTTATTCAAAGCATTTCACGGAGTATTTTGTTGAATCCAATGGAGAGATCTTGTTGATTTTTTTGATTTCGATTAGGAAGGTGGATAAAGTTGAAGTGATGAATCTCCAGATGGATGGTTAAAATTGGATAATCTTGGAAATAGAACGTTGTTTGCAGGGACTAATTGTTGTATATCAGTTAATGCAAGTGAATTGGACTGCAGAAGCAACTGTATCTACTTCAATGAGTTTGCTACTTGGAAGTTTTATGAATTGGGAATTTGATATTATTTTGCCCTGTTTTGATATGGTACTCAATAGTGGAGAACAATTGATATAAATTACATTGTATATTGTATATATAGATCGAACATATCTGTCATGTATATTGCAAATTAACTAATCCTCGCAAGATAAAAGAGATTAAGACACTTGTCCAATTCTTACTCATTTAAAATAATATAAACCGAAAAATCTAAGTTAAAAGTTATAAATTACTTCACTTGATAATTTTGGCAGACTCTTATAAACAGACAATGCTAGCTAATTTACATTTTAAATCATTAGACAAAATCGATGATGTTAGAATAGAAAGGTTGCAATTTGGACAACAAAATTTAATTGCATATGAGCCGTCCAATTGGACATTTAGACATTTAGCTGACTGTCAATTAGACAAACAACAGACATGTCTTATAGACAACATATGGATAGCACATAATAAAAAAGACACTAAATATGTAATTGCAGTCTTAAATGCTTTAGGATATTATTTTACTAATAAAAATAAAGAAAATAGATTTAAATATTATGTAGTAATTCATGGTAAGACAAATGATGTTTTTCAAACATGGATAGAAGTTTTAGATTCAATCAAAAATTTTCAAAAACCTCTTTTCAAAGGTTTCAATGATTTTACAGAAGCCTTAGATTATGCTAGAGGAATACTAGGACCAAATTATTATATTTCTCCAGCTTTCAGACAAAACCCAGATAAAATTCCACAATACAACATCCAGAAAGACACAAACAAAGTTATATTTTGTGCCCATTGTTCATCCATGACCGAAGCATTCAAGAGGCTAAACTTGAAAAATGAGGCCTTAATGCAAGAAAATGCCAAGCTCAGGGAAAGACTTAACAAAATGGAAAGAAAAGGTAAGAATGTAAAACATCAGACAGATACTCACGGTTCTCCATCCCAAACAAAAATGGATGAGATGGGTGTGCATTCCCCACTGAATGCTAATGAACAAAAACAGTAGCTTCCAAGCCTTACTCCATTGATGAGGCTTGAAGCTTTTACCAAAGAAGAAGAAGAAGAATGAAAGAGTAAAATTGTTGAATTGAAATTACTTCTCTACACGTGATCTGTATTGCTTATATAGCAATCAGATAATGCAAACAAAAAATACAAACTAACTAACTAACTCTACACATTAATCGATGTAACAACCTACTAACTTGAAATTACAATAATAGGCCTAACTAACTACCAACTAACTTCAACTTCTAACTAACTTTTGAATAGTTAGTTGCTGCCACTAACTAACTCATCTTCACTTCTTTTAACAGAAATCCACTGTATCGGATGAAGATACAGCTAGTCCGGTTCAAACGGTGGTCGATAAAGACTTCTCAAACCCGTTAATGGCTGTCACTTTGCCAAAAAGTGAAAAAGATGAAGGTTCATCTTCCAGAAGAAGATTACCACTTTCATTCAGCCAGACAATTAGACAGAAAATTAAAAAATCCCAAAAAAAAATAAAGACTTAGAATTTCTAATAACCCAAACTGTAGAAAAACTACTTAAACAAAAACAAGAAAAAGACAAACATATAAACCCAAGCCCAATACAAAGCCCAAGACAAGATTCTACTCCAAGCCCAAATAATTCCGATAACTTTTTAGAGTCAATGCAATTTGCCACACACACACACGCACGCACGCACGCACGCACACGCACGCACGCACGCAATAATGTAAGAAGAGGGACATTATTTCACGTGACGATGGGGCCCAGATGTGTACCCGGCTGAGATAATAAGATTCCCTTTTCATTTGAAATCCGGAGTTTGAAGTCCGAAGACATCTATAAAAGCAAACGTTATCAAGACAAGAAGAGATAGAAGGCGAGAAAAAGAAAAGACAATCACTACAAAAAAACTCTAAAAATCCTCATACCAACATCTTTACCATAAGTTATCTTTTGGTTTGTAAAAAAGTTTTCAGTTCTTTAGTGCTTTATTTTAGTAAGTTTGTTTAAGTAAAGCTTGGGAGCTTTTTCGGGTTTCCCGAAAGTGAAACTTCACTCTATTCTAAATAAAGTAAGTTTTCATATTTAAGCTTCTAGTAAACTTCCCATATATGTAAATTATGTGTGTTAAATTATGTGTGTTTATAAAATTTTAATCTTGTAAATTTATGTAAATTTATGAATATCATCATGAATCTATATTATGTAGTATATGGTTAGTCTCTTAGCTTCTTATTTGTATCGATGGATTAACCTGTAAATTCCTAGGACATTGTCAGGTTAAATGTTCTGAGAAAGGAACTATGAATAACCAAATTCAGGGTGTGGTTAAAGAAGATTACTTTTAAGAATAAAAGCTAAGAGAAAGAGATGAACAGTAATATTAGATTCATGAATGGACAGAGTCCATAAAAAAAAGGAAGTTAAAACTAGAACCTAATATGATAATTACATAATAGAACAAGAGAGTGAAGGAGTACTGAGTAGGATTTTACAACATTAAAAGTTTTACGAAATTATTGAACCTTATTTTATTGAAATATCACCTTATTTATATCCTAAATTAATTACTTTGAAAAAGATAAAAAAATTTAAAATGTTAAATTTTTAATTTATCAATTTCATAATTAATAATGCTAAAACGATAAACTCATTATATGAATTATTATTTTTCTTAATAAATATGTCAATTTAAAAGTGCATGAGTAATTAACTGTAGAAAGAGTAACTTTTACGTAATTTGTTTAAATTATTTTGACTTCAAATACTTAAAAAGAAAAACTTTTTAAGCTTACTCAAAATTGCTCAAAAATTATTTTTAACTTAAAAAAAAAATTAAATAAGAGAATTATTTTATCAAAACTCTAAAAAAAGAAAATTTAAAATTATTTTTAACTTGAAAAAAAATTAAAATAAGAGAATTATTTTATCAATCCGTTCATGCTACTATGCTTTCCTTTTTGTGTTTGGGAAAATTCCACATTTGAGCAATTATATTAGGTACAGTGCTAGTGCTTGTATATTCACATTTCGAACCCAGACTTCACGTAAATAGAGAATTTTAATGGTTTGACGATTTTACCGGAATATTGTACTGCGAATATCTTGGCCTTTACAAGCCCTCTCGACGTCTGCCGCATTTCCGTCGTCTCTAAATCACTTCGGAGTCTGATTCCATTTGGGGAAAATTTCTGCCCTCCGATTATCAGTCAATCATTGCTGCATCACCGAGTCCCATCCCTGATTTTCCTTCAAAGAAGGATCTCTTTGTTTATCTCTGCCATAACCCTCTCTTGATTGATGCAGGTCGCAAGGTAATAAATGAAAAAATCTAAGGGTTTGTATTTATACTTTTCATTAGTCAATTTTGTGTTATATAAGAGACTCCATAGCCTACTTTTTTTCGGCAATACCAATCCCATGAATTATTTTGAGTCATAGTTAGAATTTTGAGTTTATATGTTCTAGATTTTAATAAAAAGTATCATGGGTATAATTTTTAATTAATACATAAACAAAATTGAGCCGAAGTTTTTAGCTTTTGCCTAAACCCTAACGGACCTAACAACCGAAAGTGTCCAGTACTTTTTCATTTTTTAGTAACAACTTTTTCGTATTATGTTTAAAGCCACGAGATAAAAGGGCGATTTTATACATTTGACGTAACTTCAATTTAAGATCACATGATCAATTTTTTTTCCCTTAAATTTTGTGTTAAATCTAACTAAACCATTCTTTATGAAATAGAAGGAGTACTAGATTTAAAAATTGCTTAATGAACTAAGCTTGCGATCTTTTTTTCTCACTAATGGAGTGTCAATTGTCAACTTGTAAGTATTAAATTATGAGTTTGCTCATAATTCCTACCATCTAGGTGATATTCCTTGGGTAGAGAACACAAATTAACTTGAAAATTTAAGTTGATTGTAAATGTTCTCCTTTATTTCCCTCAAAAGCTAGTGCCACTCATCTTTATCCTTTAAGATGTTTCTATAAACAGACATCTCTTGCAATCGGGGTGGAGGCAGGTAGGGCCAAGAGGTTCTTTGGCGAAATATTACACTTCTTATACTTTGTTAAAAATATTTTTTATGCATATTGTTGAATCCTCTTAGCTTCTTTGTGTGTTTAATTGTTTATATTTTGAACCCTTAGTAAAAAATTTGGTTCCACCCTGCTCATCTTGTAAAATCTCTATAGGAACATGTTTCTGTAACCTTGTTGTGTTTCAATAGTGGTGCACTTCTTACTTTATGCTATTGTTTAATAGAGTTTCTCACTGGAAAAACGGACCGGAAAGAAATGTTACTTTCTAGGTGCAAGGGATCTTCAAATTACATGGAGTGATAGATACACCCCAATATTGGAAATGGACTTCACTACCAGAGTCAAGGTTTGCCTTTTTTGTTTCCGCAGATATCTAGCTACCATCCTTATCCTGAAACATATGTATGACATTGTTTGTCAAATCAGGTTTCCAGAGGTAGCTGAGCTCATACATGTTTGGTGGCTTGACATTCGGGGCAAAATAGGAGCTGGGATGCTGTCACCTCGGACATCCTACACAGCTTACCTTGTTTACAAGCTGGAAGATGAATATGGTTTTGTTTATCGACCCTCAGAGGTTTCAGTTGGAATTTCTGGTGTTGAAGTCGACACGCGATTAGCATTTCTGGTGCCTGAGGGTAGACCTCAACGGTGTGATCGCTTTGAGGAGGTAGAGACCGGGGAATCAGATGATGATTATGAGGTTTTTACTCCACCCTCAGATGTGGATATGGAGGATGCTTCTAGTGTCATGCAATCTGATACTCATGATTGCATAGAAATGAGTATTAAAGAGGTGAAAGACTGCGTATCTCATAAGGAAGGCCTTATTGTTGAAGGAATTGAGATAAGGCCAAGAATAGGTTAATTATAACATATTTTTGCTATACAGCTACCAATTACCATGTATTTCAAATAGAACATGTTTCCTTTTGCATCACTCATCTATTTCAAGTATCTTTTAGTGCTATGGTAACTGGAGTTCTGGTTTATACATCCATACTGTACTTTCTGTTTCCATATTTATTTAATCAGGGCAATGAACTGGGCTTGCACTTCCCATTTCATAAAACTGTCAATCATTAGTGGAATGCTCAGTAATTAGATGACATGTTTGTTCTCCAGTTTGAACTTTTGTAAGCATAAGATGCAGAAGTCATTATTTTTCAAGAATCAACCTAGGAGCACAAGGCTTTCAATTAAATAGTTGAGTTGACTATTAAGATGCCTTGTGTATTAATTTTGTAACTGAAAAATAATCTCTGAAGAAGTCAATTTTCTTGGAGCGTAAGGCTAATAAAAAAAAACAGCTAGAACAGAGAGAATTAGATTATAAAAACATTTTTTGGATCGTTCGATAAGCTGCAGAATCAAAACCTTGTTCTTTTTGACAATTATCTATACATGGCTCCAAATATTAAGAGGAAACAAAAAACTTCATCAAAAGAGGAGTCTACTTATGTGGAACCATGTCAAAGTCTTCCTGAAAAGCTACTCAACATTCTCAAAAAGCAACCAAGACTTTCAAAACAAGTTCAATCCATAGGTACTGTTGGTATTTCTAAATCATGGAGATGTGTCTCGAAAAAATGTGATTCCATTTCACAGTCACCATGGCTTGAGCTTTCAAATGAACCTCAATGCTATTGCAAAACTCAGCAGCACACCTTCAGCATCTCATTTGAAGAAGCTGGTTGCTATTGGTGGAATGGTAGAAGAAGGCCGCGTTATGATATTTGGAAGCATTTTCACAGCAGCTACTCACCTTGGTGGATATCGGAAGGACATAAGCTACCTATTGATTACTGCTTTCTGAATAGTTCAAGAGCCTATTTTTATTGGAATACTTCCTCGTCTGGTCGCAAAAAATCATTTTTATTTCCCTGTTCTTCCAATGGTTGTGGCACTTGTTGTTTTCCAGGATTTGTAGTTTCTAAGTTGGGAGAAAACCAAAAATGGATAAAACAAGAAAGCAGTCAAAATGGTCTTATTGATCCAAATGATCCAAAGGGTCAACTGATACAATTCAGCAATGCCATTATCTTCCAAGGGAAGTTTTATGCACTAAGTTTGCAAGGAACCCTGGCTGTAATAGAAGAAGTTGAAAATCAGTTTCAAGTCACGCGACTTAGTAGAAGGCGAGCCATTCCTTCAAGCTACTCAAGGCATTTCATAGAGTACTTGGTTGAATCTAATGGAGAGATATTGCTCATTTTCCTGATCTCAGAAAGATCAAACGGGGTGGTGGACAAAGTGGAAGTGTTTAAGCTGAAGATTGAAGATTTTTCATGGTTAAGATTGGAAAGCCTTGGAGATAGAACGTTATTCGTGGGAATTAAATGTGGTATATCAGTGCCTGCAAGTCAAGTTGGCTGCAGAAACAACTGCGTGTATTTTACTCATCGTTACATTGATGGCTGGAGACTGTATGATATGGGAAGTGGCTGCATTTCCCCGTGTTATGATAATGCTGGTTCTGAGATCAAAGATCCAGTGTGGGAGGAGCCAATAATTGGAAAAAGAACATCACGACGATAAAACACATGTTTATGATTCAGTATTTCTTCTTTGTTGTATTATCATTCTGACATGTTAGTAACCTTGTTACAGTGTGAAATAAATGGAGTTCTTGTTCATTTCTTCTGAAACCAGAGTTCAATCATCATTATTGTTACATCACTTGCATCAGTTCATGTTTATTATTAACTCATTTTCCATGCTTTGCCCCCATGGCAAATCGAAATATTATAGTGATTAAGAAAGAAGAAGAAAATTATAAAAGGGACAGGTGACATTTACTCCCCCTCTGTAGGAGTTTCACAAAAGAAAATTATCTGGATAGCATCCCACTGCTTTAGAGCACCATGGGTTGTGGCCATAGCAGCTTCCCTATTGGCCTACAGTATATTTACTTTGCTCATCTCTGTGACTTGGTGACACCACCAAATGTGATGTTTTCCAGTAGACTCGGTTCACTTGAGATTAAGCTGGTGAGTTCTTTGGGAAGACATGGCCATGGCCTTGGGCTGGTACTGGTTTCTTTCTTTGGTGAATGTTGATTCTTTTCCTTCTCGACTTTTTTTTTTTTTTTGCAAATGGGAGCTCGCGAAGGAAATTGTACAGGCATGTATCTTGAGGCGGGCTTAAAAGTGATCAAGATCAGATGTGGCCACAAAGTAAGCTAACCTCCAAGGTAGTTGATCTCTTGGAGAACAAGGTTAGTGGTAGTTTCTTTCAATTAAATAGTTGAGTTGACTATTTAGATGCCTGATATAATAATTTTGTAACTGATTAACAAAAACATAAATGAAAAATAAGTTATGAAGAAGTCAACTATCTTTATTCTTGGAGCTTAAGGCTCATCAAATAAACAGCTAGAACAGGGAGGATTAGATTATAAAAGCACCTTTGGATAGTCAGACAAGCTCGGAATTATACTTTGTTTTTTTCGACCATTATCTAGACATGGCTCCAAATGGTAGGAGGAAACAGAAAACTTCATCTAAAGAAGAGTCTGCTTCTGTTGAACCATCGCAAAATCTTCCTGAAAAGCTACTCGAGTTCCTCAAAAAGCAACCAACACCTTCAAAACTAGTTGAATCCATAGGTACTGCTGGTATTCCTAAATCATGGAGATGTGTGTCGAGAAAATGTGATTCCACTGCACAATCACCATGGCTTGAGCTTTCATATGAACCTCGATACTATTGCAAAACTCAGCAGCATACCTTCAACTTCTCATTTGAAGAAGCTGGTTGCTATTGGTGGCATGGTAAAAGAAGGCCGCGTTATGATCCTTGGAAGCATTTTCACTACTACTCACCTTGGTCGATTGTCAGAGGAGAAAAGGTACCTATTGATTGTTGCTTTCTGAGTAGTTCCAGAGCCCATGGTTGTTGGTCTTCTTACTCGTCTGATCATAGAAAAACATTTTTATTTCCAAGGAATGGCCATTGTTGTTTTCCAGATTTTGTAGTTTATCAGTGGGGAAAAAACCAAAAATGGATGAAACAAGAAAGCAGTCAAAATGGTCTTATTGATCCGAATGATCCTAAGGGGCAACTAATACAATTCACCAATGCCATTATCTTCCAAGGGAAGTTTTATGCGCTAAGTTTGCAAGGAACCCTGGCTGTAATAGAAGAAGTTGAAAATCAGTTTCAAGTCACGCGTCTTAGTAGAAGGCAAGCCATTCCTTCAAACTACTCAAGGCATTTCATAGAGTACTTGGTTGAATCTAATGGAGAGATCTTGCTCATTTTCCTGATCTCAGAAAGATCAAACAGGGTGGTGGACAAAGTGGAAGTGTTCAAGCTGCAGATTGAAGATTTGTCATGGTTAAGATTGGAAAGCCTTGGAGATAGAACGTTATTCGTGGGGATTAAATGTGGTATATCAGTGCCTGCAAGTCAAGTTGGCTGCAGAAACAACTGTGTGTATTTTACTCATCGTTACATTGATGGCTGGAGACTGTATGATATGGGAAGTGGCTGCATTTCCCCCTGTTATGATGATGCTGGTTCTGAGATTAAAGATCCAGTGTGGGAGGAGCCAATAATTGGATGAAAAACATCATGACGATGAAACACATGTTTATGATTCAGTATTTCCCTTATGTTGTATTATCATTCTGACATGTTAGTAACCTTGTTACAGTGTGAAATAAAAGGAATTATTGTACATCTCTTTTGATACCAGAGTTCAATTATTACTATTGTTATATCACTTCCATCACTTCTGCTCCAAGAGTGGCCAGTTGAACACCCTTTGCAGAAAAGGTACATTATATAGAGAATTATATAGAGATCAAATTCTGAATTTAATAATGTTAAAAAACCTTGTATAAACTCTTTCATGGCACAGTAATTAAGCGTGTTAATTTTTACTGTGGGTTCGAATCCCACATAGGGCACAATACATTTGGTTATGTTACTCAAGTTTCTTAGTTATTAATATTTCAATTTTAATGATATAGAGTATCATATATGAATACGTGATGAAAATAGAAAAAATCAACATTTTACTTTTAAAAATTGTGTATACATATGTTAACATAATTTTTTTTTTCAACGGCAGTGATTTATATGTAGCAAAGCTAGACACATTTGTTCTTCTATCAATATTTCATTTTAAAAACAATAATCATATATTTTTATCACATAAAATCAATGCATCAATAGAAAAACTAACTTGATTGTTTATATTTGATATTGACAAATATTGAGAGATAGAATTAAACAAATAACATTCAACTCACTTATTCAAGAGAAAATAAAAGTTGAACACGAAATTTTGTATTTACTCTGTGATTTAAATTATACTGGTGAAACATACGACAATGACTCTGGTGTATGGTGTTATGAACGACAATGAAAAAGGACATATGTTTCTAAAATTTTAAACTTCGAGTTCTCAAAGTAAAAAATTAGGCAATGTTTTTTTGTCCTTAACAGGAAGAAAGGAGAAAACGAATAATGCCTTAAAAATCGTATGTTTCATTAGTTACCCCAATTGAAAAAATTATTTCAGTCAAGCTGTTCATCAGCAATGTGCCCAGTCTTGGTATCCTCTGCAAGAGTTCTGTACTTGTTCCGCAACTTAGTCCTTCCCTTGCTCAGTACAGAATTACGGGACTTGTTAATCCTCCATGCACAATTTTCTCTTCTAACTTCAGGCACAAAAACTCGCACAACCGCCTCTTCGAACTCAGGTTTGTACAGTTCTAAATCATCATCACTACTGCATTTTCTTGCTGGTGCAAAATTAAAAACGTTGTGGAGGTGTTTGTTTTCCTTCATGTGATTTTTGAAACCGTTGCCTAAAAATTTCCTTATGTAACTTATTTGTTTCAACTTTGACCAGGTGCTAAAAGTGAGACTTGTTCTGCCTAATGTGAGGGTGATGGTCTTATCATAATCATCCTCGAAAATTTTTGAAGTGTCTTGTTTGGTGCCATTGCATATTCTCTTTATCTGATCCATTATCCCATCTTTTATGTCCTTGTATTCTCCGTCTTGATTGGAAAATTTCTCAAGACTGCCAATTTCAAAAATCAAAGCTAGCGCTTCAATGCTAGCAACATTAACATGTTCATCATCTTCCTCTAATTGTTTCAGAAGATAAGAGATCGATTCTTTCCACTTTTTCGGACTAATGCTCCATCGATCAATGCCTGACAGGAGGAGAACCCAACCTGATATTGCTGCAGCCGTCACAGAGGATGTATGTTTGGTTTCTTGATTCAAGAATTGCCATATAATTTCCATTGATCTTTCGGTGTCTATAAAGTCTCTGGCACCAACACAAGTGACAATAGACAAACATTCAAACACCTTGATCGCGTGACATAATTTGGATTTGGTGACAAGTTCACGGACTAACACAAACAATTCTTCATACACCTCACGTGCATTATCACCGGCACCAAGCGTTAGAACAACTAATCCTATTAGTTGTAATGCTAAATCAATCTCCGATGCTGAACCCCGTTTCAAGCAATTTTGGCATCGATGTATTAAAGTGACAAAATTATTTTGAACAAATTCGTAACGGACATTGGTCTCAAATTGCTTAATCAATGTCTTTAGTGCGTTTTTTCTGGCAGAACTCTTTTTCTTGAATAATTCCTCTAAATAAGTATGGAGATCCTTCTCTGGAATATAGGTTGAATTTGAAGCATCACCCATGGTTAAATTCTTGATGCTATGTGGCAGAACTCTGGTATGTTTGTACCTTAAAAATATTTAATTAGATATTCCTATTTATAAGAATACTAATAACCAAAATAAACTAAGATTAGGAATCCATAATACCAAGTAAACTAGGACTAGAATTAGTTTATTTCCTAACGAAGCTTTTTGTCTGACTAGGAATCAGTAATATAATGAATAATAATTTTTACCCAAATTTCTTTTATGCCGATTGATACATGAATCTAGAATATGCTGTATACGAGATTTCTAAAATATTTTTGTATTCTAAGTTTTTCTTTTTTACCATAAATAGTTTTTTCTTTTAGAAAAAGATTTAAGATGGACAAGTTCTTTTTTTTTTATAGGAAAATGTTTTTTTCTTTTAACTTAATTAACATTCATAATATAATCGTGCGGACTTTGAGAGTTTTGAGGACACAAACTTGATATGTTATCATTATGAATCTCTCTCATGTATTTTGAGTGAATTGATTGAGGTTATTTTTCTTTATATTTTGTACACTCATATTTATATAGTAGATTGTTCATCTCTTTTGTGGATGTACGTCGAATTGATCAAACACCATGTTAAATTTTTGTTTTTATTTTTTTATATTTCTCATTTGTATTTTTACTCATAATTTTTTGAGGTTTACTTTTGGTAGCTTTCGCTTAAGACCTAATTAATTTCAATCCTAACAGTTCCAACTAATAGGCTTTCTCGATTGATATTCGATCTATCCCTTTTTCACCCCTGGAGGCTATGTGTTGCGCAGGAAGCATTTTGAAGAAGCTAATTCCTTCTATAAAATTTAATATGCGTCTGCCTAAGAGTAAAGGATTGTTCATTTTGAACACAAAACTATAGAAATTTTTGGTACCTTGCTGGTGGCTTTTGGTCCTAATGAGTCTATGGACGTCTTTGTTTTATCATGAAGCTGTTGTTTACTAAGAAAAGCTCAACCAACAACTTCCCCAAAATTTGACCTATTGAAAGACGAAAAATCAGTCAAAACTAAAAAGAAAAACATCCTTATATTTTTGCTGTCAAAAGTGAAGTGAATTCTCAACTTTTAACAAAACTCAGTATTTACTCATCCATTATATGTCTAAATGATTGTAGAGAAGGGAAATCAACACAAAATCCATTGATAAATGAAGTGAAACAATATAAGAAAAGCAGAAGTCATGGTTTACAAAAGTGATTTTGTCGATGAAGCAGCTGACGAAGTATAGACACTTGATGAAACAGTGTAAGTCATAGTCTGCTCCTGCATACTAACTTCATAAGTATTTGAAAATGGAGAGGAAAACATATTCAATGGAGGGGGTGAATATGTTGCAACTGGCATTCTTGATGGAAGATTTGGTAATTGAGCTTCAGAGTTTAGAACATGGATAGCTTGCCTTATTGATGGCCTCAGTTTGTTGTCTGGATGAGCACACCATAGACCGATGACCATTAAACGTTCCATTTCTTTCTCATTAAACATTTTATTCAATCTTGGATCAGTTGCTTCGACTAGCTCTCCCGTTCCATACAGGCTCCACACCCATTCAACCAATCTCACTTGATCTTCTGGTGCTTTAATATTTATTGATCTTCTTCCACTTGCTATTTCCAATGCTACTATTCCAAAGCTGTATACATCTGACTCCTTGCTAGCTTTTCCATTCATAATACATTCCGGTGCCATATACCCCACGGTCCCTGCTAGCATCGTTGTTTGTGATCCTTTGTCATGGTCAATAAGCCTAGCCAACCCAAAATCACCTAATTTAGCGTTGAAGTTTGAATCCAACATGACATTACTTGCTTTTATGTCTCTATGGACTACGCATTGTTCCCACTCTTCGTGTAGATACAGTAAAGCTGAGGCAATTGCTTGAGCAATTTTCCACCTGATTTCCCAGACCAACAATGACTTTTCTTTGAAAAGATGTTTATCTAGGCTCTCATTGGGCATCAGTTCGTAAACAAGATGCAGCTTCTCTTTCTCGTGGCACCAACCGATAAGTTGAACCAAATTTCTATGCCTTAATCGACTGATGATCTTCACTTCTGATGCATACTCCTTTATCCCTTGTTTAGACCCTTTTGATACTCTCTTAACAGCTACATATGAGTTACATTCCTTCAATAAACCTTTATAAACATCACCAAATCCTCCTTCACCAAGCTTCTGTCCCTCAGCAAAGTTGTTTGTTGCACGAGCTAATTCACCATACGAGAACTTCTTAGGACCGGTACCCTTTTCAAATTCATCATCCATATCTAGATCAATGAAGACATTTTCTTTCTCATCTCCTTTTCTCTTTTTCCTCCACAAAATGCAACTGGCAGTTATCAAACCAAGAATCAGAATAGGTAATCCTATGCTTGATCCAACTACTAGTCCCTTGCTTCCTTTTCCCGAGGTCCTGAGTACTTTTTGAGGAGGACCCTTTGGTTCTTGAACATGAGTAATTGGAGGATCATTTGGAGTTTGACCTTGAATAGGATGATTTTTTGGATCTTGAAGTTGTATAGGAGGACTTGCACTAGGCTGATTGACATGTTCTGGAACTATGATAGCATCAAAACTCGAATTGAAATCCCAAGACTTGACATTGTTTTTCTGAAACAATTGTCCAGTTGATGCTGAGAAGCCAAAACTAACATTCTCAGGCAAATAATCCCTCAGATCAACGGCGTAGCTTAGTTTGTCTCGATTATATTTTTTCTGAAATCCTGTGAAAACAACTTCAAGAACCTTGGAACTAGCATTGTAACTAATCCAAGCATCATTTTTCTTCCCAAGTTTAATGTCATTTACCCATATTTTAGTAGCAACAGATTCCATAGAATTTATATTGATGCCTACATGTATGCCAAAAGGGTCCCAGGTATTAACAAATGTATCGAACTCTATAGCAACAAATGACTCATATGATGGCATGTTTTCTGTCTCAGCTTTAACAAGACCAAGGCCACTGCCAGACGAACCAACTGGAATACTCGAACCAACAGGAGCTAAGAAAAAGGCTAGTCCATCAGCAAAACTACCGTTACCATTTGAATCAATAACAAAAGAGAAATGCGTAGTAAAATCTGTCAATTCCCTTGTAGCCTTGTTCCATAACTGCAGTGTCTCAATGTATGTGGCGCGTCCTGTTTTTCCACCTAATGTCATGTTACGTTCATTAGGCGTGACTTGTATGCCCTCTTTCGTTACATAGGCGTCTCCAGTGACATTGATAGAGAGATTAACATGAGAAGTATCAATATTGGTGATATTAAAGTTCAATGAATATAAAGAAGGGATAACAAAAATTACTAAAACTAGCAAGATGTTCAAAAATTTGCTGAGAAACATGGCTTAGATGGTATATGATACTTTTTGATATTTCAGACAAATTGCAGTTTAAGTAAACAGAGACACTCTGTGTACACTTCATTTGGATGAACTTGTTTGTCTTTACCTTTTGTTTTCTTGACAATATCAAGGATAGACTATGGACGGCTTTGTTATATAAGCCATTGGTGGACTATTTCTTTTTCTTCAATCTTTCGATATTTGGTATCTTACTCTCGATTAATTCGAACCAATTACATAAATTTAGGTGGAAATATAATAGTTGGATAGCTTATATGAAAGATTTTCAATTATATATTACACGATTCATTTATTTATATTTTCAGACTTAAATTTGTTGTTTGTCCTCAGACAACAATTGAATTGATCAACTCTTTTGTAATAGAAATTCAATTTTAGTTGTTTAATTAGCAAATTCTTTGTTTGTCTTGGGCAACAATTGGATTTGAACATGCCATGTACTACCTCATGAGTCATGGGCTTAGGTTGTCTAAGCCCAATAGGCTTATTACAGGCCCAAAAGAGGAATAAAACGATGAACAACAACATATTCAATATAAAATACTAGAATTTTTGGCTAAAATCATCTCTAAAGTATGACTTTAAACCTAAGTGAACAAAAACCGCTGGAAGATTCATCATTTTGTTTATTTTTAAAAAAAATTCACACCACCAACAAAAGAAAATGTCAAGTCAAATAAATATGTACACATGGCTAAGCTAGTTGAGTTGGGTGATTTTTCTTATTTTTAGAAATTGAGTGTTTATATCATATTCAAACAAAATATATTCTAAATCCTAGATATTCTTTGTAAAAAGTATGGTCAAATACAATTCTAACTTCAAAAATTTCAAGTAACGTACTTTTTTTCATATCTAAACACCTATGTAATTTCACTAAATTTCCAATATTTCTATACATTGTATAAAATGTGAATTGCATTGTATATAATATACATACGTACTAAATATTTTATTAAAGAAAATCTCCAAATAGTTGGGTGTAATATTTTTAAATTGATTTTTTTTACATAATTTTTGTAAGCATCAGAACTTGTTATATAAATATCTGAAGACTTACGTACTGTTACAAGTTAATTTACTTGGTGATACAAAAATATATAAACTAACAACATACAAAATTTAAATTCTGAAAGTGAAAGATTTATTTTTTATCCATATTCTTATTCCTTGTAGGTAACTTTTGATCTTCTCGTTATGACTATGAAGACCAAATAAAAAAATATTTCTTTTATTAGTTCAATTAGTTTCGTAATAAAAAAATATTAAACTTGAACTATAGTTAAAAAGTGATTTTAGCCAAAAAAAAAAAAAAACTCTAAAATAGTATTGCATCCAAATATTCTCCTCAAGACCAAACCATTTAATTTCAAATTTTGCAACACAACCAATATCCTACATAAATCCCATCACACATAACATGCTCTTTTATACTAAATTGGATTCATGCCGTATAGAGTCCTATTCAGAGAAAAATGCTTCGTATTCAAAGATTTTTTAATATTTAAAATTCAAATTTAAAATATCTCGTGAAAAAAGAAATAATTTCTTTTGCTATGTCACATGTATTGATATCTTCTCTTTTGTTGCTTTGCTCTCTATCCGATTAAAACGGATGCATAAAACTAAAAGCATGGAGTAATTGAAAACATCGAGATGCTCTTCTCTCCTTTTAAATTAACCTATGATTTATTTTGTTTCCTTAAATGCTACAAGATGCTATACTTTGTACTTCATTTTACCTAACTTCTTTGTTAAATATAATTTTATTATTAAAGGGTGTGTCGAAGTTAGTATAATAAAATTTATTGAATTCATTTTTATCCTTACTCAATAAATATGGAAAAGAAATAATATATGATGAAAAAGAAAATAATATTGAATTCAGATTTAAATAAAAAGAATTATTAAAAATATTTTAATTAATATTTTTTATAGAACATAAAATAATTATGACAAAGCAATAGATCGATTGAGATATTCGTTTATTCATTATATAGTCACTCAGACGGAATAATACCTACTTTGGGCAATTATTCCTTTTGTTAGTGATGCATGTGAAATTATTGTTAGTACCCTTAATTAGTTGGAAGCAATAGATTAATATGCGTTTTATCGCCAGAAATTTACATAAGACAGAATCACTTTACATTATTTAAAATATGGAAATTGATCTTTTTCAAAAAGCATTATGGTCTATGAATTAAAAATAAATTGGTGCTACCTCTAAGTACCTAAACAATAAAATAAAATTAACATCATATCGAACAAAATCAGCATTTAAATAGGAAAAGATTTTTGGTTACTTTTGTGACTTATTTTTAGCCTTTTTACCTAAGTACTCTCTCTGAATCAAATTATTTGTAGTTGTTTCTTTACATGTCTTATATGAAAAAATAAGTAATTAGGAGGGCGTTAATTATTTTATTCATAATACATATATTTGACTCTAAACTTGACTTTAAATTTTAATTTTGATCTCCAACTTTCATAATGTACAAACAGACACTTTAACTATCTAATTTTTAAATAAATAAACACATGAGTTGTACATGACAAAATACACGTAGGACAAAAAATAAACACATGAGGACATGTGTGTCTATTTGTTCAACTTATACAAATTTAAGTGCCTACTTGTACACACCCAATATTGAAGGACATAAATGTAATTTAAAACTAAGTTAAAGAGTATAATTATGTATTATGTCTATTCTTTAATTAGGATGAAATATAGGAGGTTTTAACCAAACTAAACCATTTTATAAAGTCATTCACCAAAATAATATGTTTTTCTAAAATTTTACAAAATTAGTATAAACGTATTCCACAGTAACGTTTTAAAATATATTTTATTTTTTAAAAGTTAATGGTGTCAGATTGATATACGTTACTCAAAGTAATATTTTACTCCTAAAACGTTACTCACAGTAACGTTTTAGGAGTAAAACGTTACTAAAAATAACGTTTTAAAAGTAAAACGTTACTTACAGTAACGTATATCAACCTAATGCTGTTAGTTTTTTAAAAATAAAATATACCCTAAAACGTTACCGTGAAATACGTTTATACTAATTTTGTAAAATTTTAGAAAAATATATTACTTTGGTAAATTGTTTTATATAATGACTTAGTTTGGTTAAAAAATTCGACATATAGTTACTAAGGATAAAATAGAAAAAAAACTAATTAGGTTTGTCTTCAACTTTTATAAACAACAATAATGTAAGAATATAATTTTTAAAATGACTAAAAATAATTTGAGACAGAAACAGTAGTAATCAGTTACATTCCAAGATCTATAACTATTTTTGGAAGAGGAATAAAATAAATTTGCCAAATTGTTTGTGCTCTTATTTAATTGTTGTAAAAAACTATGTCTTATTTTTCCTTTTTCTTTTTTAAAGTAATAACAAGTTTCATTTAGTATGAATATGGTTAATTAGATGTAATAAAATTCTTTAAAGCATTAACCTTTACAGCTAGTATTACTATATTTAGATCAACTCCGTGCGTTGCTTACTCTAATCTTTCCTCAAGAGTTTTTATTTTTTACCATCATAATACTTTTATCGTCTTAAATTTTGTGAGTGTATCTGATTTGATATAAATTTTAATCACTTTTTTCAAAAAAATTATGGTCTAAAATAAACCCTAAATATTTATGTGATTATTCAAAGTTAACATTTTATTAAATATGAAAAGTATTATTCATTTTTAATGATTTAAAAAAGATGACACATAAATTCTACGAAATTCCACTAAATATATATGTTTTAAAAGTTTATAAGTGATTAACTATGCAAATGTAGGACCTTAATATTGCGTCCTCTTTATCAAACCACTACAAGCATATCTATCTATCTATATATATATATATATATATATATATATATACACACGCTATCTGAGTATACAAGCAATGTGTTGGTAATATCATTTTTCTTTTATTAAATTAAGAATCGTTTGGTAGAATTAATTAATAAAATTATGCATATAGTATTAACCTTTATATATTAGCAGTCCTTAGTGTGGCACACCTTTATATATGATTATTCTTATATTAGTTATATATTTTATTGTGTATTAAAGAGTATTACTAATTTCATAATTTTTTAAATATTATATTATATTGAGATAATTTTATATATTCTATCAAACGATTTTAATATTTTTCTATTGTTTACGGTGTATAGTAGTTATTTACTGTCAATTCTAACCGTGTAATTTGAGAGCCTCATTTTTCTTTTAATAATAATAGATTATAAATTATATTTTTAAAAAAATATTAAATACTATTTATAGAAAAATAAAAATTTTCATGTAAAATTATAAAAGAGATTAAATTTAACATATTTGAAACTATGTCTCGTAAAAAATTATATAGATTGGTTTAAGGCCCTTGTTTGATTGTATATTAAATCATTAATGTGCTTGAATCGGTGGGCTGAGGATTTAAATATACATAATTTCGTACCGTGCATATGTTTTGGGTAGCCAAAAAGAGTCAACTTGATAATATTTTATTATGTTCTCACATATGAAAGCTTGAATAAGTGGCAACTCTTTTCAAATCTCAAAAATGGAAGTGATGTGATTAAATATGATATCATATATTTTTCGTTTTTTTATAATTTGATTTTAAATGAAAAAATAAAAAATAAAAAATTAAGGTATAAAAATTATCATAATACTCACATTATCTCAATTTTTAAGACTTATTTGTGTTTCTAGTATTATTGTTACCATAATTCTTATTTGCCAAATTAATAATAAATTAGATTCAAGACAAAGCAACCTGGTTTAACTACTATAATAGAATCTCAACCACTCTTTACCAAAAAACTATGAGAAAAGAGTGCTACAATGATTACACAAAATTGTATCGCCTACGTCCATTGCGCACAGTTATTTATTCATTTTTTAATTGACATATTTATTAAAAAAATAATTATTGATATACTGATTTTGTTATTTTATATTTATTAATTATGAAATGGATAATTTAAAATTTAAGATTTTAAAATAGTAATTTTATCTTTTTAAAAAATTAATCAATTGAGAATATAATAGGTAAAAAAAATTTCTTTTTGATTTGTCAAAATAAATAAATAAAATAATTAAATAAGTAGATAAAACTAGAAGGAGTATATAAAAAAGCTACAAGAACATACAATTTTACTTAATGTTAACTCACATAAATATAAATATGAGTTAGTGCCAAATTCGTATCATTTATTTTTTTGATAGAGGTTATTTTTCTCTTTACTTATCATTTTACGCAATACAAAATATAAATTAATTGTGGTCCAAAAATAAATAGAGAACATCGTATGAGAACCAAAAAAAAAAGTAGTTACAACTACATTCTAAACAGTGTTTAAGGGACAAAACAAAAAACCTTTAATTTTTTAAAATACAAGAGACAGAAAAAGAAAGATAATTAAGTGGTGTGAACATTAACTACTATAAACCTAGGACTATGATTGCAATGTAATATAGTAAAAAAATAGACAAGTTGCTCCTCAGGATGATTGGTTCTTTAATTAATTAACTTATCTTTTGAGCAATTAAGGAAAACCATTAATACAAAGAAATCTTTTGAAGAATTTTTTTATTTATTTATGTTGAAGATAATGGAGTTTAGCTAAACAATAAAATGAATTATGAACAATAAACCTAGGACTGCAATTATAGGGCAATACATAAAGCTTGAGCCGGTCAACCAGAAAGTGACATGAATTATGAATATACTTTTTAGTGTCATTTCAATTAGCGTTTTAGCTTAATATTTGTATTTTTAAAATTTTAAGATCTAAATTAACAATTATTTTCAACTATATTTACTTTAACATTAAAGAGGTGGATTTTTTTAATATTGCTAAATTTTCAATAATATTTTAAGAAACAAAAAAATTGAATATATAAGTGGTCCCTTGAACTTGCATGTTTTTTTTTATTTAGACATCTTAATGAGACTATATTCCTATTGAACACCTTATGTAATCACAAAGTGTGTCTATTAGATACTTCAATGACATAAACCAAAAATATATAGAGTGCGTGACTTTCAAACACTATAATATGAAAAAGAGTGAATCATATCGTGACATGTGGCAAATTAAAAAAATTATATTTTACAAAAAAAAATTATCAGATTCAGCCACCCCTTCTGCATCTTCTTCATTGAAGCCCCTTCTAACTGTCAACTTAAATTTCACCATTAATAATTTTATGAATTTTCTATTTTTATTTTTATTTTTATTATAAATATATTTCATAATGTATCCTCTCCTTTCCTCCAAAACAATATTTTCTAACTTGCATAGCTCAATTCTTTCCTCCCAAATTTTCTCTTCTTCTTCCTCTCTTTTTTATCATTAATAAATATGTTTTAAACTTGAAATTACAAAGAAATCAAAAAGGTATAACTCCGTCGTATTTAGTTATTTTTAGCAACTTTGTCTATGTATTTTGTTTAATCATGTTTTTTTTTTTAAATTCAACCATCATGATTGATGTTGCTTCAATAATACCATTTTAATTTTAACTTTATACAATGAAGGAAGAAGACATTTTCAAGAGGTGAATGAGAGATGATTATGACTGTGTTGGAGCCAGGGAAATGGAGGAGAAGGATTAAGAGGAGAAAAAATAGGGATAAAGAGAGATATGACGAATCTTTCACGCGCTTTTAATGACTACACTTTAATCACTATACCAACTCAACAATGTGTGTCTAATAGACAAACTTTAAATATACATTGAGGGGTCGTTTGGTACAAAGATGTATAATGCAGGGATTACTCATGCATGGATTAGTAATGCATGAATTAATAATGCAGGGTTTAGTAATGCAGAGATTATTTTTTAGCAAGTGTTAGGTTCATTATTTCCTACCTAGTCTTATGTTTGGTTTAAAACTTTTAAAAAAGTTTATTTCCTATTAATACCCTTTAGTTATTATGAGATTATGTTTGATTTAACTAGTCAAGTTAAATATTAAAAAAATATAAAAAAATATTATTACTTTTGAGATGTGATATATCACATGGTATATTTTTAATTTTTTGTTGGTCAAATATACCTTGAACTTAACATGAATTTAAGGCTACTTAAATTGTTCAAATACGCTTAGCTTATTTTAAAAATAAAAAAAATAGTTCATGTGGTCAATTGGCGAACTACATTTAAAAACAAAAAAAAAAAAAAAATCAACCCAATATAACAACTCAAACATGGAGAAAAAAATATTAGTTTGTGAAATTATCAAATTACATGAAATAAATTTGGAGAACTAAACGAACATTTATAAATATTCTCATATAAATAGAAAAAAGAACATGAATTACAAAAAAAAAAAAGAAAAAAAATTAAGGATAATTTAGTCATTAGGGATCTTATCCAAGGATTGCTAAACCTTGGACTAGCTATCCCTTCCTTTCCTAGGGATAAAATAAAACCTTGTATGAGGTATTAGTAATCCATGGATTAGGTTAAATAAAGTAACCAAACAATTTTTTTGTTGGACTATATTTTAATCCATAAATTGTTTTGATTAATACTTCCGAACAAACGAGTCCTGAGCGTTTAATAGGAAAAAAATTTTGCTAAGGTATCTAATCGGAAAATGCGTGCAAGTTCAAAGGGCTGTCAATGTGGTAAGCCAAATAAAAATAATCAATTTTATATCTATAATGAACGTGAAAAAAGAGTTAAAAGTGACAATTAAATTAAAATAATAGAGTAATTAATTAGGAAAATGTCATTGGTGCTTAGTTTTGCCTTTGACCAACCATTTGTGGTAAGGCGCATGTTATCTTACCTATCTTTGCATTTTCATTTTTTTCTCAATCCAGATCCGAGAACTTTTAAAATTTTAACTAAATTTGAGTCACCTATTTATAAAATTAATTTGAAAGTAACACTCTTTACATAATTTTCTTTATTTTTAGAATTTAAATTTAAAATCTTCAATTGTTTCATGTCGTGATCAATGTATATTATAGTCTCAAATATTGTGTTTCTTTATCTTTTAGAAAAAGAATTATTTTGTTAAAGTACTGGGTGAGGTTAGCTAGGGGATAAGGTTTGTGAAAGGTGAGGGCAATATTATTATTTTACTCTCTTAAATTTAATTGATATGGAATATTCGATGCATATTTAAAATGTTCGATTGTTCCTAATCTTATTTATCCTTTAAAATTGTATTATTTGATAAATTTTTATATCTTTCGACGATTTCACTTTAAAGGGAACGACGTTTGTTTGTATTATTTTAAAGACATAAAAAGCTTTAATTAAATATTTTTTTTGAATCGCGATCGTATTACCTCTAGGCCATTAAAGTCATCGCTTAAGGCCTCATATTTTTTAGCTCTATTTTTTTAAGAAATTATTATTATATATATACACACTATGAGTGCTCTAATTTCGACCAAAGATTAAATCTCAACTTGCTCCCAAAAGAAAAACTATACGGTTGGAACAAATAATTGTATTCTAATAAAGAAAATAAGTATACAGTTACAGCTTCATTGTTTGGCAAAAAGAATAATATAGTGCTATAGCCAAAAAAAAATTTAGTCATTACATTTAAAAAAGTAATAAGAAATACATCGTGGGTACTCCATTATTTGAATACAATTAATTTTAATTTGACAAAAAAATTAGGAGTTCCGACTTAATTTTAAACAAAATTGGCCTGAAAACAATTAGGGATTGTTTGGTTAATGGGATATGATGTGATATTGTAGAATTAAGTTTAATTTGAAACTAAATTTATATGTCGTTGGAGTAAAAAGATAAATTCATAAGTTATGATGGTCTTAATTACGAGACTCATAAATATACTTTCTCTTTTACCACATTAATTACTCTTCGTATTTATTAAATAGTGCAAAACAAAAAATATTTTTTCGATCCAAAATTTGAATGTGGATCAGTTTTTTTCACCACTTTTAACTCATAGACCTATATGGAGTCAACTTGATTTAAAAAGTATGAACTCAAAATTTCAAATCACATTTCAAATTATATCTAAAAATTTATATTAATCTGATTTCAGATCATTAATTTCATATCATGTCATATATCTGATATGCTTCTTTACTCAAAAAGGACAATTGATCATGAATTAGTTGCAAAGATTACTTTTGGTAGTTTATAGATTAATTGCAAAGAACAATTGATCATTGGTCAATTGCAAAAAATATTGTTGGCTATTTATAGTTTTTAAGTTGAATTCGAAAAAAGGAAAAAGATGGGTATTTTTTTTCCCTATATATGCACAATCTCCTTTTTTTAGGTTTATATAATATCATAAAAGCTTGCATATCTTGACTATTATATAGTTTTCTTTTAATTGATTATATAATTAAAAGAGGAGTATATCTCACGTCCATAAGACCATAAAACTAAAATATTTACTCCAATCCGTGTCAATTCCGTGTATGGGCTTTTCCATCTTTTCAAAAAACTTTTGGTCAGACTTGTAATATATAAATATTAACTAAAAATAATTATTGTAAAGGCTAAAATTAAACAGAATTTAAAAACTTAATTATTTATTAAGCATTATTGGATAGATAAATACAAGATCATATGTTTCTATATTAATTTTATACGTTCCGTTTTAAATTATCTATCGTATTTCTCTTTTACACATCTCTTAAAAAGATCTTAATTATGATGAGTTTTGATCATCTAACATTTATTTAACATAAATTGAAAACTTAATTATTTATTAAGCATTATTGGATAGATAAATACAAGATCACATGTGTCTATATAAGTTTTATACGCTCCGTCTTAAATTATCTATCGTATTTCTCTTTTACACGTCTCTTAAGAAGATCTTAATTATGATGAATTTTGATCATCTACTCTTTATTTATGTCTTAAAATTATAATATTTATTTATTAAAATTTTACTTTATTTACGTATAATAATTGAGAACTATTTTTAAAAAATTACGTCAAATAATTTACGATAGGAAAAAATAATATAAAAGACCAAGCAATAGGTTCGGTTAACAACGGTAGATTTCCATGGTTCACTTATGCCAACCAACCTTATCTAATTCTGAGTTATATAATTATGTAAGTTTTCATTTTAAATGTACTTTTACCCTCTTAAATTTGGTCCAAAATAAGAATGTATATAGTTGTAGAAAATCAAGAAAGCACTAACTACTTTTTTTTTTTAAAAAAAAAAAAGCATCATTACTCTAATAAATAATTAAAATTTCTTACGTGATAATAATTTATTGTACGAAAATATCGTAAAAGACAAATAATATAAACGATAGAAAGTGATGTTTGTTGGGACCGAATTGTAACAGTGGATTTTTGTCTTCTCTACTTTGATTTAATTTTTTTTTTTTCCTAAAAGAGAGATGGAAAAAGTTTAATGAAGTTACAAATCAAGAAAAGATACTAAGTGGGGGTTGATTAGTCAATTTTAAAAAAAGATTTGGGTATCAATAAAGTTTGGACATACTACAACAAAGTAGTATTAAAAGGTACTTCTTTCATGTGTGCTCAGAAAATAATGATTTAATTGTTATTTTATAAAGTTAAGATACAATTAATTATTACTAGTAGTTTTTTCCATTTCTCCATTTATTTAATAAAAATGGAGATAAACTAATATGGTAAAAAAAATGTATAAGGATAATTTCGAGGAATTAAAATCTCTTTAACTATTTATCTAATATATTTTTTTTAATTTCTTATATTTTTTTGTATTACGTATAAAATAAATTTTTATAATTGCAAAAATCAAGATCACTCTGTAAATGACATATGAACTCAAAAAATTAAAATTGTAGTAGGCAAATAATTCAAGTCTCCTTATATTGCCTCAGTCCTTTTTAATTTTTACTTATCAAATTTTAACTTGACATGCTTTATGAGAAAATATTGGTTGATATCGTAATTTTATTATTTTTATTCCTATTAATTGATATGATCCTAAATATACTTATTTATTAGTATATTTTTACAAGATATTAACTCAATATTAATAAATTAAGAATACTATATTTATAAAACAAACAAAAATAAATTATCCTTTCTTAATTTATCAAAAATGATACATAAAAAGTACATATATATTCTATCCTCTATTCCAAGTTACATAATTCACGTTCTTTTTCCGTCAATTTTTTTTTTAAAAAAAAACATATTTTTATCCACGATTATTATGATTTATTTTAGACAATCTTTAATTAAAAAATGACGGAAAAATAAAATAAAGTCCCCCATAAAATTGGTGAAAAACCATTGACAGATCGAAACGTGTCAGTCAGCTATTTGTTGAACAACATTACAATTCTAAATTCATTTCAAACATTTTCTTCAATAAAAAAACATTTCTGAAAGTCCGAGGATATTCTCAAAACCCACTTTCTCAAATACGGAACTTACCATACTCGCCCTGTCGTCCTAACACGTGTCCCTTAGTGGCAAATCCGTGAATACAGTGAATCATAAACCCGTACTATTAGTCCGTTAACGCAGTTATAATGATATTTCTAGACAGGTGTCAGCGAGTGAGGCTATTATGGTGTACTCGCGCGAGTAGGGGAAGTAAAATATCTGGTAAGTGGTTTAGTGAACAAAACAAGCTGCTGGTTTATCTCTAAATACCACTATTAAGCTTAAGCTTTCCATTTAAAGCTTTAATTAACAGATTATTTTTTCACTAAACCAATATTTCTCCTCTCTCTCTCTCTCTCTATCTGTAGAATCAGTCTACTATCAAAATCTCTCAAATTAGTAAGTTTTTCTTTTAATTTTTGTCTTTTTTCTCAAATTCATATGTATTTTTTCCATTTTTGTGGTTATTGATTGTTCATAAAACTTTCTAATTTTAATTAGCTAAAGTTAGTTATTGATGATTAATACTACACTAATTTGTTCATATTCAAGAATCACTTTCATGTTCTTGATTAATTTTAATTTTAGCTCTTAGTTATCCCTTTTGATTTGATCTAGAGAAGGAGAAAAGCAAAGTCAAAAACCCTAAACATAATTACTCAACCAAATAAAAAAAAAATGGGAAACTCCAATTTTTATCTCCTCTATCTAATTTCCCTCAAAATTAATAAGGTATTCTTTGCTTTAATATATTCTCTTTTTCTTTTGTCCATTTTTTTGTTTTATCGGATTAGTAAAATCAACTATGGATATATTTGAATCTTGTATTTGGCTTGATATACTCCTATTTCTTGCTATATATATAATCTTATAAATTTCACGATTTAGGTTAACATTCTGAAACTATATATTGGTGATTATTTCCATTAATGAGAATCATATTGGATTTGTTATCGTTGTTGTTGTAGTCTCGTTTAATTAAGGAGATGGGGAGAGGAAAAATAGTGATACAAAGGATTGATAATACAACAAGTAGACAAGTTACTTTCTCAAAGAGAAGAAATGGACTTCTCAAAAAGGCTAAAGAGCTTGCAATTCTTTGTGATGCTCAAGTTGGACTCATTATTTTCTCAAGCACTGGAAAACTCTATGAATTTGCCAATAACAGGTTATTTATTGATTTCTATTTTAATTATGATATAATTATAATCACTGCCTTAGCTTCCTCTTTTAATTATTTTATATTGGTATTCCCTTCTCTTTTTCTTTTTTTGGGTTAAAGTATTGGCAACTTGGTACCTTTCCATTTAATTACTTCTAATATTTTTAAAAATTTTACCAAAAGTAATTTTGATTTGTACTTTGTATCGTGGTCCTGCCTCAAGGATTCCACGTGCATATTTAGAAGTGCATGTTACGATCATTCTCAGTATCCATCTAAAGCTATATTATTTCGTATAAGAAAAAATTAAATATATCGTCAAACTATAGAAAAAGACTCATTTATATCGGCTTGAATTTATTGTTAAGACTTCAGTGATTTGCTTGAAACTGGTACTGAAAATTTGACGGGAGGAACAACACATGCATGCATGTAGCATTAATCTAATTGATAGTACTGAAAATTCTACCTAGTATATCAGTATAAATATAACCATGATCATAATTATTAGCAAGGAGTTCAAAAATTGAAGAAATAGACACATAAAATAGTCGAAAGGGGTTCAACATCTATTATATATATCTAAAAGATAATTTTAACCGTGTAAAAGTTATATAATTTTCCGCCAAAAAGGATTGTAATGAACCCCCTAATGATAATGTGGCTCCGCCACTGGTTAAAGTGAGGCACGTGAATTTGCGGTCTCTTTAACATTAGTTACTTATGTACATATATTTTTAAACTGATCTAATATTATTAACGGACACCCGTACTATAAAAAGACTAAGTAGTGTACATAGTTAGATGTTATGTAATTTATCTAGGACTAAGAATCAATTTCCACTTGATACAGTTTCTCCCGTTTTTCTAGTGGTGCATTTATGATCTAGAAATCCTATATTCACCTTTGTAAAGATACATACTTCATTGAATATATACTACTAGAAATAAAGGGTTTTCTCCGCGCAAATCAATATGAAATTTGTGTTATAAAACATTTTTCACTTATTTTCAACTGAACTAGCTCACCGCAAAAACACATTTGGGAGACAGATTCCTGTTTAGATACTGGAAACCTTCCTAATTTTTCTGTGTGAAAACACTATTCTTTTTTCCTTTTATACTGATTCTATCAAAATATTTATGAGATAAACATTGTTTCAACAGAAAAATAGTGATTTTGTCGTAGTGATATACAAACATGTTACTCCCTTATACACAAACATAGCTTCTTTAATTAGATACAAGCGCGATCAAATGTCTTAAATTATTGTGCATGACTTTGTTTATGTGTATATTTGCTTCAATTTATCCAAATAGAATTTTGTTTTTAACATATGAAATATAACTGATGATATGTTCATTTTAGCTAGTCAAACGCTCTTATTTTTTCAAATTAATTATGTATAGAAATTTATCTTTTGATATTTTTTCTATTGTTATCAGCATGAAGTCTACAATTGATAGATACAACAAGATAAAGGAGGAGAATAATAACATGAATCCCATGTCAGAGGTCAAGGTAACCTGATTTTTTGTTTCCACAAAATGTATGTTAATACCTTTTTGATGTCCTAGTATATATGGATAATATGATATTTTTATTTATGCTATTTTAAAACCCTTTTAATTAGATGAACTTGTATATCCAATGTGGGATGTAAATTCTCTTATAATCGATGATATCTGATCAGTTTATGTACATCTCAACTAATACAGTGTACGGAGTTATAATTCATTAATGTTTGAGTAGATATTTATCTCAAAGTAGGTGTTTGGATATGAATTAATTGATATTTGAATGAAACATAGTTTTGAAATTAAGCTTAAAAAAGGGTTATTTGAAAGTTGATGTTATATTTGAACATGAAAACAATTTGTAATTCTGTCAGGAGTGAAAACATGAAAACTCCTAACATCTGTTTTTCAAATTATATAATTAATTAATGGTGAAATATTGAGCTAATTTGATAAACAGATGCTCATTTGAAATAACTTCCAAAAAAAATATTGCAATTTTTTTAACTAAAACCTATGACTAAAGTCGACTGATCATATTTTCATTTAATCTTGAAAATAATTGGGGACTGCATGCTCTCATGTAACTTAATAGTACTTTTACTTGATAAGTGTATTGATTATATAGTTGCTGATTGGCTCTAATATTCATGTCAAAAGACTTATACTTGTTTTTATTAAAAGATTAAAATGTTCGAATTGAAATGCATGTCTTCTGAATAATTAAGAAGTCGATAGAATAAAATCACAATTGTTTATTTTTCAACACTATGCATAAATCATTTATTGATAAGCATAATAAATGTGCAATTCAACAGAACAAGTAATCAACGGTAATATGCTATAAATTTAATTTAAAAAAATTGTTACATTTATGTTCCTAGTAATGATGTAGATGGCTTGTTGTGGTTGTAGATATTAGTGACTAGTAATGGTTGACGATGATTGATATTATAGTTCTCATTATGATCTTTATATCATCATAATTTTTTCTTTCAATTTCTTTTTATTCTATTTAGGTCAATAAATTACTCTTATCAATTTCTTACCAAAAAGTTCCCAACATTTATCCTTGATTAACTTAGGAGTTATTCTCAAACTGTTGACATGATAGTGACAGTTCGTGGTGATATTGTAATTGTTAGTAGTTGGTAGTGTTAATAGTGATTTCAAAAGAAGGGGCAATGGTTGACAATATATTGGTAATTAGCTAACAACAACGTACCTGGTACAAGTTACGATAGTAGAGGTGGTTGGTAATAAAAATTGGTCGCAATGATAGCAGTAGTGGTGGCAACAATTATAACGGTGACAAGACCGTGGATGTAATTATAATGATGTGGGTGGTAAGTGTGGTTGCAACAGTACTTGGCAGAAACGGTTAGTGATTGACAACGACATTGAATGATAATGAGAAAGGTAATTACTGGTGACTGAGGATAGAGCAATGGTGCAAATTATCCTTACAAAAATGTCTCATAGTGATATTTATACTTTATTAAACATCTTAATGATTAAAACGAAGTGTTAAAATTTTAATATAAACAAGCACACTTGACAACCTAAGCTCTGAAGGCTTCAAATTGAGACGAAGTGAAAAGAATGAGAGCTTACTCACACAGCACGCATATTTTTCATTATATATTGACTTCCAAGAGCAAGTTATCTTTTCCTCAAAGGCAGCCATTATATTGCTTCTAAGAATATAAAGGACTTTAGAATCAAATGTGTTCTGCCAGTGACATTGCCAACCAAGTATCAAAAAGAAAGGAGAAGAGAGCTTCGTATCTTGGTAACTCTCTACTCATCTTTATTTGATAGGGACGAAAACTACCACTATGTCAATAAGTAGCAATTATGTTTCAAGCAGTTTGAGTTCGTAAGCAACCTGCTATACAGAATCTTGAGGTACCTCAAAGGTTATCTTGGCAAAGGAATTGATCAAGAAAGATCTTTTGTTCTTCTTATATATAAGATCGATTGACTGCTTCACCTAGCTATTCTATTATGGGCCAGAGTAAGACCACCATCTCTATTCGGGTACAATCTCATTGTAGGTTTCCTTTCAAGGTAGAACTCGAAAAAAAAGGTTATACAAACGCAAAAATCTAACTACAAATGGAGAATTAATTTATCTCACAAATTGATTGCTTAGACTAAGGAAGAAGAAAAGTGAATAACCGCTCTTGGTCTTCACACATGTCCATTTTTTTAAGCAGGTTTTCCCAGCAAAGCCCCGGTAGAAGGCTTTCGTTGGGATTTAGGGATGGTCAGTAAAGTTCTCTTGATCATCAAGGTTATTCTTGGCCAACCTACTCATGTATTATGCTATCAGCTTCTTTTCATCCCTTTGATATCGAATTCACCCATCTTTATCATGGCTCGAGCGAACAGGATACACGTATGTCAATTTCATGCATGCAAATAAATAGTGCAACCACAGTAGCGTTCATCTAAAGTAGCTGCTCTTTTTGGAACCATCCTTAGCCCCATCAAATCCTTTAGCTGACCTTAACCTACTTCATTGTGTTCTTTCTTTGGTCGCAAGAGTGGACTGGGAATATCAAAGGAACACCTGAGATTGGACAATGCCCTATACCAGGTTTTAGTTTGTATATGCCAAATTTGTCAATTCCTCGAAACTTCCAGTTGGTATATATCTCCTTGACATGGATATGAGAGCGATTAATTCCTAGAAGAAACAAACACCACATTAGAGTTGTTAGAAACATTAATAATATATAGCTTTTGTAAAGATACACTAAATGTAAAATAAGGAAGATAATTGAGAAAGGATAAAGAGAACATTGGCTTGTGCGCCTTTGTGATTTTCCTGACTTGGTGAGGAGGGGAAATTTCCAACACTTTGTTGTTAACGTGACGGATGTTATTGATGCCCTTTCTGCTGCATTTTTCCTCTCTAATTGCTTGGGAATTTTAGTAAAAAGCTACCCTTCATAAGACTTTCATGCTAATGGTGATGTGCAGTGCTACCCTGTAATGGGAGCTTCATGTGTTGGTTGACTCTTTTCTCTTCTACTTCCCTACTCTTGTTCTCATACTGGCTCTCACGTATCTCCTCATCCCATGGTTCTGCTATCTTCAGGTTATTATCCTTTGCTGTTTTTATTCATGCTTATTTATTGTTAGTTGTTTCCTGGTGTCTCTATATCCCCAACTCACCGCCTATCTTGTTGTCCCGTTTTTCCCTGTCCCCATTACTACTCATTCTCAGGTTCTTAAACTTGGTCGAGGCGATAGCCTGATTCTTCCAAGTTGGTCGCTTAGAGCAGTCATCTATACTTATCATTGTCTGTTAACCTACTCCGACTGAAACATATCTCACACAGTCATTACAAATTAGAAAACACATTTTATGAAGTTTTCCAATCCCTTACTGTCAATCAGTAGTACGGTGCTATACATGTGAACTCTTCTGCCTGATAGAATACTAATCCATCTGCTTAATGTATCACTTAACTTATCAGATATTTGATTCAGGTCATCATCTCCAGAGACAATTACAGATGCTGGTTGATGGAACCTCTGTTGTTTCAACAAACTATACATAAGAAATACCCCCCCCCCCTCCCCCCCCAATCAAACAGATGCACACTGGAACTGATACTGGTTCTAAGAATCGCAAGGACAAGACCTGGTAAGGGTACTCAATCTAGTTTTTTCCCCAGTTCATAGTACACTAGTTTTGAGAACAAAATATCTGGTGCCATCATTCAATCATGATGGCTGAAAATGAGGGAAGTTAATTGAGAATAAGGTGGTGATGAAAACCAGTAATGCTCACCTTTACAGTTTAATTCTACAGCACCACATGAGAGAATATAACCTAATAGAATCTGCCTGCAAGGTGAGATAATTTGGTGGGCAAGCAGGAAAGGAATACCATCATCTTGCCATGATAAGCCTGAGTTCAGAATCTGATTTTCTCAGCATAAGCTAAATCATAATCTAGTTGATCAACAAAGCCCAATTTCAAATCAGTTGACTTCTGCTATAAGAATCCTACATATCCATTGCGCTCTGAGACCAGGATCTAATGTCGCTTTTAATTTGCATTTATAGAAGAATGAAATGACAATAGACATCTGCAATGCTGGGGAGAAGGTGCGGATGAGAATATTTTAGAAAAAATCCATCAAAGGATAGTTAGTTAGTCCATCAAAGAATGCCTTTAAGTTGCAGATCCCTATATCACAGAGGGGATTGGAGGATGTCTCAACCCAAATAAATTGATATAGGATTTACTATCAGGGTGCAAGTAATACATACTATCACAGGGGTAAGATTAAATCAAGGAGATCTGAAATGTCTACAGAGCTGACGTACAGCGATGCAGAGAAAGCTGCGGGATAAGAGATTATTTCTACAACCAGGCTAGCAATCGTACAACAAAGGCTTCTTTCTCCCTGAAGACTAGGGTCCAGTTGGCACAAAGATGTGCAGATGATAGGGTCTGTATGCAAGTAATTATTCTAGACTAGATTAGATAACCCAATTCAGGGAGGAAAAGACTTTTGGCCTATGCCAGTAGTCCACATAGGACAAATGGAAAGTACTCTAGTATGCAAATATATAAGGGAAAAACCCCTCTCGTTATAAATGTTCCATTTCTCACTTTCCACGTTATTTCAAGGGCGTCATTACTCCTAGTTTCCAGTAATAGTCACAGATCCCAAAATAGGTTGTCTGTTGAAACTACAGAGATCCCAAATGTCTAAGGTGCTGAGAGAACAAGAATTCAAATGTAAATTTTGTAAGAAGCTAATTTTTAATCCATGTTTGTAAGTTGTAACAAAGGTTCCTTTCTTGATTCTTGAAGATTAGAAGCCATTCTTACAGAGACTATTCACCTTATAAGATTTATCTCCCCTGGAAACCTCCAACTTCTAAGTCTCTTCACTGTACACTTGTAACTATAGTTGATGTCTTCTAAATTGGAGCGAGTTACTTGAAGACATGCACCTGACTGCATTTCCAAATCACACTCTTATCTCATTCAACTTTAAAGTAGATACGTACATGAAACTCACCCCACACTTTCATTAGTTTCTTCACGATAGGACATCAAAATCTCGTTTGTTCCAAATTGAGATTAATGGTCAAGATCCAATTTTATTTAAATGTGTTTTGCTCATAAACATCCAAAGTTGTGAGATTCATAGGTGGGGGTATGGATAAATCAAAACACATAATAAAGGATTTACATACTTACCTCAACTAGCTTGAAATTGAGGCATAGTTGGAAAAAAACAAAAACGTCGTACATAGTGAAGTGGTGTTCATCATTTCGAAGTACTTTTTTATGATAAGCGTGATGTATGGATCAACTTGCACGCACCTCAACTATTTTCATGGGGTACCTGCTAGCACAAGTACAAATAACTCTATTCACCAAAACTTGAACAAATGAAAAAAATCACCTAGTGTTTTTGCCTCCGCTACCCACTACAATGACCCGTAGGTTTCATCCTTTGCAGATTTTCTTGAATAGTTGAATTTTTCATGGGCTGTAACAATCACCAAGCACTATTCAAGGAAAATAGATGGAAAGTTTATATAATTTCATCTTGTCAATTAATAAGCACTCTATTTTATTTCATCCTTTCATCTTAATCTAGTACTCAGAAAGAAAGGAACAGAGGCATTGTGCTGGGAGATTTGGTGCACGTGAGTCACAATTTGGGGTAGTGTAGGTGCATAAACTTGGAGATTAAGAGTATTATTTGTAGGATGCACAAGGGACAGAGCAATCGGGCCAGATGAGATCTCTGTGGAACTTTGGAAGAGTTCGGGCAAGGCAAGTTTGGAGTGGCTAACTAAGTTAGTTTAATGTCATTCTTAACACAGCCAAAATGACCGAAGAATGGAGATGAAGTACAATGATTCGAGAGTGGCAGAGGTAGGTCGAAGAAGCATTGTGGAGATGTAATTAGACAAGACATGGCACAACTTCATTTAGCAGAGGATATATGACCTTAGATAAGAGGCTATGGAGGACATAGATTATGGTAGAAAGCGAGTAGGTAGTTGATCGTTCTCTCACTTGTTCTTTTTTTGAAAAAAAAAACTAGTAAGGTTGAATTCTACAGCATTAAGAATATGCTGGCTACCTCCTAAAAAGAATGATTACAGATCTCCTATCAAATCTATAATCTGGTCTATATCATCTATAAAAAGTTGTTTACACCAAAAAAAAGTAGAGATACTATACAATTCCATTTAACTTTGTGGATGGAATTGGATCTATCTTCAAAACTTTCATTTCTTTCTTTCCAGATTGACCACCATACACATGATGGTATTAGCTTCCACCATCTCTTTTGACTCTTATTGCCTCCCCTCCTAATCCAACAGCTCAACAATCTAATGTATGTTCTGGCATTGTCCAGTTCATGCTTGTGATGTTGAGAAACAAGTTTCAAATTTGAGCAGTAAACTTACAATGCAGGACGAGATGGTTATTTGTTTCCCATGTCTAGTTGCACAAAAAACACCTAGGAACCAGTTGTCTGCCTTTCTTTTGTATCTTCCAAAAGTAGTTCCAATTATATTTTGGGGCACCTGTCATCCCCATTAGTCCTCTTTTCTAGGCATTGTTGACTGAGAAGACTCCATCCTTGCTATGTTTCCATAGGATCTCACTTATTCTTCCATACTAGTAGTTATAGTATTACTCTTATAGTTTTTGGTTCTTCGATTTCTGTTCCAATCTGTTTCTTGTACTTCAATTATATTATTATTATATTGTAGTTATTGTTCCTTTTACCCGGAATGTTTTGCCATGCTATTTATAGTATTTTGTCGTGACTTCTTCACTTGTATTATTTCTTTTCCTGAACTGCTTGCTTATCCTTGAAATGAGGATCAATCAAAAACAACCTCCCTACCTCCAAAGGTAGGGAGTTAAGGTTTTGGTATATCCTGCCTTCCCCAAACCCCACTTGTGGGATTACACTGGGTATTGTTGTTTTGGTTGTTGTATAATCCTAATCTAGCAATCATCAATTTAAATTAGTATGACAAACTTAGTTCTACTTTTTATCTTGCTCTTTTGGCTAGTTTTGGCAAAGGGAAGTAACAAGTTTGAGGCAGCAGCTGCATTACTTGCAAGAAAGTCACAGGTAAGTTGATTTGAATGGTATATCTTCTACATGCCTGGATGCCATAGGATCTTTTGTTGTATAAGCTATAGATTAAGAAGTATGATGCCTTTACACACTATAGGTAGAGAATTTAATACCTTTTAATTTTTTGAATTATGTGAACCACCTTATCTGAAAGGGTAAAACTATTTTAATGGAGATATTTTTTAATTATATTTTAGCACAGCCTGCCCCACTGTCAAGAATGACCCTCCCTTACTTTGCTCCCCTTGATTCAAACCCTGACCTCAATTTTGGAGGTTGATCAGCTGTTGAACTTAGATCCCAAAGGATAACTTTGTGAATCGTATTTTTGCAAAGACAACTTTAGCCACACTCATTATTGCGGAAGTAATATTGCCACACAAAAAGTATGTAAGTTATAAAAATTTTGTGATCTAGAAGGCATTCTACTGCAATTATGGAAATACACAATCTATTCTACTGCACAACTCTACTGGCGAATGTGGAAGAAACAGAAAAGAAAAACAAAAGATTTGAGTATGATAAAGGCCAAAATATATTTATTTATTTATTGAGAAAAGGTAACTGTGTATTCACAAAGTACTCATCATCAAAGATAATGAGGACAGACACTTACAAGTTACAACCCAGAGGGCACCATTCCCGCAAAAAAACAAAACTAGACTAGGTGGCTTTACAATTTTCCCTATGAAATCAACAAAAAGCTCTGTATCCCCCACTCTATCCTGATTACACCAAAAATAAAGAAGACTGAGACAATTCATCTTGATCTTCTGCATTGTTGATTCCATTTAACCTATTATCTATCCTTTGAAAATGCAAGACATCCCATTTAATCACCTCTTTCACTTTCACCCTTTTTCCTTGTCTTACCTCAAACAAATAAAAGCATCTTGAGGTACTAACAGTAATCCTAGGCACAGATATAAGAAGACAAAAGGCATTTATGAGGCTCTTCTTTAATGTTAAGACAGTTCCTTGTGGTTTCTCAAAGTTCTCTATTTAGTTTTTATGTTTCAGGGAAACAGAACCCCAACAAAGATGCTGCAAATTCATGTTGTTATAAGGTTCAATCTTCTCGGGCATAATTGTAAATTCAGGATTTCTGGTAAAAGATTTATGGTGCAAGGCAATAAAGGCTGTGAAAACAGAACATAAAGATGCCATGATTATTGATTTTAGAGGTCATAGGATGCACTCCTATATAGCAACTTGTGAACATACAAAATTTATAAGTGCACAACAGAATTCTGAACAGAAATATATTTTGTCTACTGCTTGGTTGCTAGAGATTAATTGCTAGTAATAAGAACCACTGCACCAATAAACTATAAATATCGATGCCAAAAGATTAACTAAAAAGACAAAAGACTAGTCATTCAAATATCATATAAATTAATTCAATTCAGAAAGAACTTGGAAAAGTTCTGAATACAAAAACTTACAAATCCAAGAATTATTAAGGAAATGACACCCAAGATTTGAAATTGGGAAATTGCAATGTCTTCTTCCATGTGTTTCTGTGAATAAACACCAAGGGAGAGAGGAGTAATTATTGAAAATATTAAGATGAACATCTCCTTTTACTTGGCTACAGGACATGAATCGAAGTTGTAAGCATGCTTAACATGCAATTATAAAGTCACTATAAAACATGTAAATTTCATCATCTTAGATCAAGCTTAATAAACTGAAGGGCGAAATAATTTAACTTAATACCTTTTTTTATGAACCACAGGCAGCTTTTGGGTGAAGAACTTTCTGGACTCAGCACCAAAGATCTAACAAATCTGGAAAACCAAATTGAAATGAGTTTGAAAGGAGTACGAAAGCAAAAGGTAAAATCCTAAATTCTTCTGTGTTCATGAAACTTATGCTAAAATCAAGTCTACGATTTCTCCCAAACGTATTACTCCTTTTTTTATTATAAGGATCCTAAATGTGTTACTTTCTTGCAGGAGCAGATTCTGATGGATGAAATCAGAGAACTAAATCAGAAGGTCTTACCAGAAAAACTATAACAACTTCCATGTGTCTTTTATCTTTGCACTAAGATGATTAATATTGCTTCTACAGGGCAATCTTATTCATCAAGAAAATATAGAACTCTATAAAAAGGTAAACCTCATTCGACAAGAGTACACAGAATTGCAGAAGGTACTAATTTAGAGAGTATTCTCCAACTGTTGTTTGTGTATGCAGTATGCACCACAAAAATGTGATTTTTCATTAAACTTTTACCACACGCATAGATGTCCTTGACTTAATCTAAGGAAAAGTTATATATTCAGATTTCTGAGCAAGGATATGGAAGTGCACCAAATGGGGGTGTTCAGGCCACACATACAATCAGCAATGGATATGACCTACATGCACCGATCAATCTCCAGCTAAGCCAGCCACAAACACAGAAGAATGGGACATCAACAAGTGTCATGCAGCTTGGGTAAATTCCTATCAGAAGAATTAGTCATGCTTTAAACTCTAGCTTCTCCCCCACTCCCATACTTTGATCCCTACCTCAGAGAGCAATAGAGAAAACGTGACATTAACTCCACCACTATTACTTTTAAAACAGGCTACAACTGCACTACACAGAAGAACGATAGTCGTCTGTTTTCTCAACTAGACCTACATCTAAAGACACTTCTATGAATCCCATTCTTGATCAAGCTAGAAGGAAAAAGTTCATCAAGCCTGAGAAGACTATGCTCTGCAGATATGTTGGAGAGTTTTATGATTTATGTGAAGATGCAGAAGTTATCTATGTAAAGTAATTTAACTTAAATTAGGAATAAAACATGGGGATTATCACTTGTGACTTGTCAAGGTTTGCTTCAGTAAATGTGTTGAATGAAAATGGTTGTAGATTAATACCTGTGATTGGTGCCCATA
This sequence comes from Solanum lycopersicum, assembly GCF_036512215.1. NCBI lineage: Eukaryota > Viridiplantae > Streptophyta > Magnoliopsida > Solanales > Solanaceae > Solanum > Solanum lycopersicum. Next base: position 90,156,098 of record NC_090800.1, read on the forward strand.
CAGGATGACTCAAATAAGATTTGGTTTCATGGAACTATACAAGGCTGCATCAAACTTGGAAGAAATTTATTTTGAGTTCCATGGCTTAATTTCCCGTTTGTGCTAAAGAGCCCCCTTTACAAGAATTGACTCCAGAAATTTGAACTCAATATTGTAAGATCCTAAGGTTTTTTGTGAGAATGCTCATCCTACAGCTTAATTAAGATGATGATTGCAAACTAAGAAGGCTTCTATACACTCCCTTTTTCACTAGTAATGCACTACCCTGCAAACTATAACATAAAGGTGACACAACTATAGCATATTGACGAAATTCGATCAGTGAACCAAACTATGCTGTCAAACCAATCGAAATAGGGAAAAAAACTGAAAATGCAAAATCTGACCATATAAAAATCTAACATTAGGATCATTTTAAAAGTATTCATGAACATGTTTCTATTGTTATAAGGACTGACAGTTCCTACATGCACTGCATAAAAATCGCCCACAATTAAGCACATGAAACATTAAGAACCTCCAAACCCTGTGAAAGCGGGAAGTTGGACAAGATATACTAATTACTCAGACATCTCTTTTTGTCAGCCAATTCAAACTGAGAAGAACATTGAGATTTAAGTCCAGACACGAGACTACAGTAGGGTCAACTTTGAAAGATCAGAAATTAACTACTCTCATACAAGTTTACTTTAGTTAACTCAACCTTAAGCCCGAAGAGAAAATTGAATATCACCATACGGCTATACAAGCAAGTTGCTGCATTTGGCTAACTGAATCTTAGGTCGGGGGTTGAGTGCAAGTACAGGGAAAATTTTTCAAAAGTTTTCAGTTCACCTATGAGGAATAAAAATAGAAGGAAAAGAAGTCTAGCTGATGTCATTAGGAAATTCATCTGCAAGGCTTAAGGTAAATCTAAAATTATCAGACAGATAAAATAGATAGCAAAGGATGATCAGAAAAGAAGATTTTACCTTTTGGGACATCTATGCTATTTCAGAAGGACCAATAGCAAGAAGGACATCTATACACTAAGGTTGCAAATGCTCACGACACATAATAAAAGCATTGCACACAACTTATGATAAAAACATATACATGCTCAATGCAATGCATCTAAAAGTAAAAAAAGTGGATGTATACGCTTGGAAGCACAAGCGAGAAGAATTAATGCACATATAAATAGGCATCATCCATCACATAAATGAAAGTCACCAAAAATAAAAGCGTAAAACTGTGAATGTTCCAATGTTTCAAATTCTAGTGGAATTTTCATTCAACGAACTGTGAGCATTTGCAACCTTAAAATGACAAGTAAAATTTACTATGATACTCAAAAAGTGCTACTTTAGCTATAAAAGTATGTTTAACAGCAACCAGCAGCGGTGGTTACGTTCGAGGAATAAGGAAAATTTATTTCAGTATGAAACTCGTTACTTACAGCATTCGTTAGTACCTTTTCATCAAAGGTTATGCAAAAGTTTAGCATCACGTGTTCTATAACTAATATAGGCACAACTGTTTCTGAAATTTATATGGAGTATAATGTGAAACAATAAAAAACAGCACTTCCACTAAAATAAAGGAAAGAAGAACCTTCATTTGAGCATGAGGATTCTATCTCGGTGATATAAGGAACTACTTGAGCACTTGAAAAGAGGAAACTTCATTTGCTAGTTAAGGTTGAAAGATTCCCTAGAACGAGTATGCATGGGATATTATGATACGTGACCAGTTTGGTAACAGGGAGCTAGTGTTACTAATTTGAGCATTAGGGAAACCATCAGGGAATACAAGGCGACAATGCCTTGAGATGGGAGTAATAAAAAAATTAGAGGAAATAAGATAAAAGGATACAGGAGTCGCGAGCAAGAGAACTTAGGTTTTCTACCCAACACAGTCTTTTTCAACCAAACATAGCTTTTCAATAAAACCAGTGTATTCCTCGTGATTATACGTTGTATGTACCAAAAATCTCTACCAATCACTGGACACAAAGCACCAGCTGTCATCCTACCACTGCTCATCCTTTCAATGCTAAGGCAGAGGACAAGTCACGAAGACCTAAGTAGTTGACATGATGATGCCCTTGAGATTCATGTTCAAAAAGAGCACACAACAATAATACAGTGACCTTTCAGTGGACCTAAACTCCACTTGAACCACCCAATCTAATCCACATGGAAGAAATCTGGGAATTCAAATTTGGACTTGACAAATATCCTACCACTCCAAGAGGCTCAACTCACAATTATAGGGCCATCTGAAGTACATTTTCAGCCAATCGGTTTTGTTCTTCTCCGCCATAATTACAAAACAAACTTATTGCACATTGTAGTTGCATGATATGCTAACCACCTAACTAAATTGAGAAAAACTAGCAACATTTTATGATCGGCCTCCTGACCAACACAATAATCAAGATTATGACGGAACCAGATAATCAAGCAATATCCGCAAGTACTTGCTTCAACATTTTTTTTTTTGATAAAGTAAAGTTGAAGTACTTGCTTCAACATTTGTGACAGTGTAAAGGTTATCCATTAGTTTGAGACTTTTAGTTGCTTAAAATGGTTAACAATGAAATTCCTTTCAGTTATGCATATATCATTGTTGCTTTTTGTAAAATATATCACCTCCTTTGGGTCAGAAGGTTTTCCATATTTAATATAGGATTTCAAGATAATCTAGCTACCCAATGGATGCAAATATAGTAATAGATGATAGGCAAATTATATGTTCAACATTACAAACTAGAAGAGAACGATGATTTACCTGATCAAGCATTAATACCATGATGTGGAACGTGGGACAATAAATCTATAGAAAAAAAATTAAATCACATCAGTAGCTATGCAAAGACATGTCCATGATTACAAAAACAACAAAACTATCCCAATTCCCTATGACATAGAATATGCCTAAACTCATTTGCTTTTCCAAGACTTCTCCTATAAAGAGCATAAAAATTGACAGACTTCGTCAAAGTTCAAGATAGTAGAAGGTCATTTAAATAAAAGGCGGGATGTTTCAGCTTCTTTAACTTACTTTTGGTTCAACATGAATTAGCAAATTAATAGCCACCGCAGTATCAAGCACGAGAATGCAATGTATTGAACCACCGCCTAAAATACCTCCTCCTAAGTACACTAAATTTCATTAACAACAACAAAATACACCGTATAATCCCACAATTGGAGTCTCAGCCTTATCCCTACCTTGTAAAGGTGGAGAGGCTATTCCAGATGGATCCTCGGCGCAAGTAAAGTATATCAAGAAAACAAGCGTGTGATAAATTTCATAATCAGATTATCTAGTAACCTATGTAGTCATACGAAAGAAAAGAAAAAACACAACTAATAAAGCTCCATAGCAATTAAGAATCATTAAAAAGCTATTCAAGATAAAGCAGTGAATTTCATATTAAAGAAACCGGACAAGCAGCTATATGAACAAAAGAATCAAAACCAATTACAACTACATTGATCTATTGAAGAACAACTAGCATCACCAAAAAAGAAAAAATCAAGACAGCCATAAAGAAAAAGATTATTAACATGACATGTATCAAGAAATTCAGAAAATTAAAAAAAATTGAATGTTCAAGAAAATTCGAAGTTCAAGATTGTAGAAGGGTTATTAAAGAAAAAGGTGGAAACATGTTTCATCTCCTTTAAGTTTTTTTTAGTTCAACTTGAATTAGCAAGAGAATCAATAGCCATCACACCACAGTATCGAGAACAAGAATGAAATGTATCGAACGACTGCCTAAAATACCTCCAAAGCACATTAAATTTCAAAATACACCTTGGTTCTCAGCCGATAGACCCTCGCTTAAGTAAAGCATATCAAAAACACAAGTGCGTAAAAAATTCACAAAGAGAAAATCTAATAACCTAGGTATAGTCATACGGAAAGAAGAAGAAAAAACAACTAATAAAGCTACATAGCAATTAAGAATCATTAAAAAGCTATGAGTTTCATATTAAAGAGAAACGGACAAATAGCTATAAGAACAAAAGAATCAATTACTACTATTTTCTTGATCTATTGAAAAACAACTTGCATCGCCAAAAAGATTCCAAAACAAGCCCAGAAAGAAGAAGAATTGTTAACATGACATGAAACAAAAAATTCAGAAAAGATCGACGGTACGTTAAGAATGCATGTAATTTAGTAGAACAATGTGATGGGAGAGAGAAGACAAAGTTGAAGAAAAGAGACAGATAGCCAAGCAAAGAATGTATCCCCATTACATACAGTGATTTGGTAGAACAATGGAGGAGGAGGAGGAGGAGGAGGAGAGAGAAAAAAATATCTGTATGTTCAATGAATTTAAAATATTCTACAAAAGAAGGCTGGCTTACTTATCAACAAAATAGACAAAACTTTTTATAAGCATATCAATACAGGGACTCTTTTGTCATTGTAACATATTTTTAGAGTTGTGACCCGGCGTCTACTAATTCGGTTCAGATCCTCTTGAAATGCCCAACACTCAATCATTATCCTATCGAATCGGTATTTTAAAGTTTAATTTCCATATTTTATAATATAATTATCATTATGATATTTTATAATTTGATTTTTATATTTTATGGTATAATTATAACAGTTTGATTAATATTAAATTATTTTCACCAAATGCAATTTATGAATGAGATTTTGTATCATCTCATCTATTACTGAAATTAATATATTTATTTCATTAATTACTTTTATAAAATGAAGAAAAAATAAATATTTTATTTTTTTCAAAAAAAATATTTCATTGAAAAGTTTAAAAATGTTTCTGAGATATCTAAATACAAAGGCTGAGAAGATAAAGCATAAAATGTGTTTACCAAATAAGATACTTTTGTGTTATCTTATTTATTGTTGAAATTATTATATCACCTCTTTAGTTTAGTTTTATTTGTCCGCTATTTTAAAAATATATTAATTTATTTTATTTGTTACTTTTATAAAATGAAGAAAAATAAATATTTTATCTTTTAAAAACATGTCATATCGTTGAAAAGTTGTAAAACGCTTCAGATATACCTAAATACAAATAGATGAGAATATAAGGCATAAAATGCATTCACCAAATTCGATTAATGAGTAAACTTTTGTGTCATCTCATTTATTATTGAAATTACTATGTTACCCCTTCCGTTTAATTTTATTTGTCCACTGTTTTTAGAATTTATTTGTTTATTTTATTTATTATTTTTATAATTAAAAAATGATAAATATTTTTTCTTTTTAAAAAATGTCATATCATTGAAAATTTGAAAAACGCTTCTCATATACCTAAATACAAAAAGCTGAGAAGATAAGGAATAAAACGAGCACCAAACGCGTTTTATGAGTAACTTTCATGTCATCTCATTTATTGTTGAAATTACTATTTACCCTTTCCGTTAATTTTATTTGTCCACTATTATAAAAATATATTTATTCATGTCATCAATTACTTTAATTTATAAAAGGGATAATACATAAGTACCCCTCAACCTATATCTGAAATTTCAGAGACACACTTATACTATACTAAGGTCTTATTACCCCTGAACTTCTTTTATTAATAAATTTATACCTCTTTTCGCTCTACGTGGCACTATCTTGTGGGCTTAACGCTAGTTGACTTTTTTTTTCAAGTTAGTGTCACATAATCTGAAAAGAGGTATAAAATTACTTATAAAATAAGTTCAAGAGGGTAATATGACATTAGTATAGTATAAGTGTGTCTTTAGAATTTCGGGCATAGGTTGAGGGGGTACTTGTGCATTTTCCCTTTATAAAATGAAAAAAAGATAAATATTTTATCTTTTACAAAAATGTCCTGTCGTTTAAAAGTTGAAAAACATTTCTCAAATACCTAATAGAAAAAGCTGAAAAGATAAGATTTAAAACGCGTTCACCAAAAGCTATTTATGAGTATACTTTTGTATTATCTCATATATTATTGAAATTACTATATTATCCCATTTTGTTTAATTTTATTTGTCCACTATTTTAAAAATATATTTATTTATTTTATTATTTTTATAAAATAAAGAAAAGAAAAATATTTTATCTTTTTTCAAATGTCATATTGTTGAAAAGTTGAAAAACGCTTCTGAGATACCTAAATACAAAGAGTTGAGAAGATAAGTCATACAATACGCTCACCAAATGTGATTTACGAGTAAACTTTTGTGTCATCTCATTGATTGTTAAATTACTATATTACTCCTAATGTTTAATTTTACTTGTTCACTATTTTAAAAATATATTTTTATTTATTTAATTTATTAGTTTAATAATATGAAGAAAAGATAAATATTGTATCTTATAAAAAAAGGTAATATCGTTGAGAAGTTGAAAAGCACTTATGAGATACCTAAATACAAAGAGTTGAGAAGAAAAGTGGTATAACACGTTTACCAAATGCGATTTATGAGTAAATTTTTGTGTCATCTCATTGATTGTTGAAATTACTATATTACCCCTTCCGTTTAATTTTATTTGTTCACTATTTTTAAAATTTATTTATTTATTTAATTTATTACTTTAATAATATGAAGAAAAGATAAGTATTGTATCTTTAAGAAAATGTAATATCATTGAGAAGATAAGGCATAAAAAGCGTTCACCAAATGCGATTATGAGAAAACTTTTGTGTCATTTCATTTATTATTGAAATTACTATATTACCCTTTCTATTTAATTTTATTTGTCCAGTATTTAAAAAATATATTTGTACATTTCATTTACTACTTTTGATAAAATGAAGAAAATATAAATATTTTATCTCTTAAAAAATGTCATTTATGGTTGAAATTATTATATTGCTCGTTTTGTTTAATTTATTTGTCTGCTACTTTATAAATATATTTATTTATATCATTTATTATTTTTATAAAATAAAGAAAATATCAATACTTATTCTTTTATAATATTGTTGAAAACTTGAAAAACTGTTTCTTAGATACCTAAATACAATAAGTTGAGAAGATATGATACAAAACGCGTCTTAACGATTTATAGTAAATTTTTGTGTCATTTCATTTGTTGCTGAAATTACTACATCACCCATTCAGTTTGATTTTATTTGTCATCTATTTTAAGAATATATTTATTTCATTTATTACTTTTATAATATGAATGAAAGATAAATATTTTATCTTTCAGAAAAAATGTCATACCGCTGAAAACTTAAAAAACGCTTCTCAAATACCTAAATACAAAGAGCTGAGAAGCTATGACATAAAACGCGTTTATTAAACGCGATTTATGAGTACTTTTGTATCATCTCATTTATTGTTGAAATAACTATATTATCTCTTCCGTTTTTTTTTGTCCACTATTTTAAAAATATATTTATTTATTTCATTTAGTACTTTTTTAAAATGAAGAAAAAAATTATTTTATCTTTTTAAAAAATATCATAGCGTTTAAAACTTGAAAAATGCTTCTTAGATATCTAATTAAAAAAGCTGAGAAGATAAGTCATTAGTCCCGTTCACCAAACGTGATTTATGAATAAACTTTTGTGTCATCTCATTTATTGTTGAAATTACTATATTATTCTTCCCATTTGATTTTTCCCCACTATTATAAAAATATATTTATTTATTTCATTTGTTATTTTTATAATATGAAGAAAAGATAAATATTTTATCTTTTAATCGTTGAAAAGTGAAAAATGTTTTCCAGAAACCTAATTAAAAAGAGCTAAGAAGATACATAAAACGTGTTTCCCAAACACGATTTATGAGTAAACTTTTGTGTCATCTCATTTATTGTTGAAATTACTACATTATCCTTTAAGTTTGATTTTATTTGTCCATTATTTTAAGAACATATTTATTTATATCATTTATTATTTTCATAATATGAGAAAAGATAAATATTTTATCTCTTAAAAAAATGTCATATCAGTGAAAACCTGAAAAACACTTCTCAAAATACAAAGAGGTGAGAAGATAAGTCATATAATGAGTTTATCGAATGTGATTTATGAGTAAACTTTTGTGTGATCTTATATCTTTTGAAATTACTATATTACCCTTTCAGTTTGATTTTATTTGTCTACTATTTTAAAAACATATCCATTTATTACTTTTATAAGAGCATATTATATTGTTGAAAATTTGAAAAACGCTTCTCATATACCTGAATACAAAGAGTTTAAAAATAAGAATAAAACGCGTTCACTGAATGCGATTTATCAGTAAACTTTTATGTCATCTTATTTATTGTTGAAATTACTATATTACCTCTTCCGATTAATTTTACTTGTCCACTATTTTAAAAATATATTTGTTTATTTCATTTATATACATCAATAATATGAAGAAAATATAAATATTTTATCATTTAAAAAAATGTCATATCGTTAAAAATTTGAAAAATGCTTCTCAAATACCTAAATACAAAAAACTGAGAAAATAAGGCATAAATCACGTTTGTCAAATGTTTTATGAGTAAACTTTGTGTCATTTCATTTATTGTTGAAATTACTGTATTAACTCTTTTGTGTAATTTTATTTGTCCACTATTTTAAAAATATATTTATTTATTCTATTTATTAATTTTATAAAATGAAGAAAAGATAAATATATATATATATTTTTTAAAATGTCATATCGTTGAAAAGTTTAAAAACACTTCTAAGATACCTTAATATAAAAAGCTGAAAAGTTAAGGGGTAAAACCCTTTGCCAAACACAATTTATTAGTAAACTTTTGTGTCATCTCATTTATTATTGAAATCACTATATTATTGTTTAGTTTGATTTTATTTGTCCAATATTTTAAGAATATATTTATTTAGTTCATATATTACTTTTATAATATGAAGAAAAGATAATTATTTTATCTAAAAAATGTCATATTGTTGAAAATAAATAAATAAAAAATGCGTCTCAAGTACCTATGTAACGATTCAAAAAAAAAAAAGAGAGAATTATGTAAATAAGAATAAATAGGTATTTAAGGGCATAATTGTCCTTTCACGTTTTAAATGAATAAATAAATAAATAAACAAATCAGATTTGTATTTATTTATTTTAATGTTATTTGACTAATTTTTGAATTAGTCTCCTAATCCAATTAGCCCTCTCTCTCTCACGCTTCTAAACTCCCTCTCTCACGTTCTCCATCTTCCTCACATTATTTCTGCCAAAATATCAACAATTTTCATGCTTGAAGAACTCACAAAAAAATTTTAAGCAAAAGAAAAAGTAATCAAAACGTCAAGGCTAAGAGAGGTTTGTTGAGTGAGGTGTACGTTGAAGTGAATTGGGAGTGGTTTGGAGGAGTTTTCCGGGCAGCAACATTTAAAGTTTGAACATCGATTAAGGTATGGGTTTTCTTCTCTCTTGGATCCTTTCCCAAGAGGTTCCTTACGATTCAAACTATTCATCTCGAAACTAAGGTTGTTCCCCGTTGCATGTCCCTGTCACTAGCTCCCTATGATCTTAGGTTGGGTATTCTTGTTGATAGAATTTAGGGATACTTGTTTGTGGTGATAATCTCGTTTCGAGTATGTGTTCATGATGATGTGATTATATTTTATGTTTTTTGGAAAATATGAATGTAAATATGTATGTATTTGTGCAAGATTTTGATCATGACTTTGAGTCTTTCTTTAGCATGTTAATAGATTTGAGATTACTCGTGTTTTATGTGCAATTAGAGGCTCTTAAAATCGTAATATTCGTAATATTCACATGGTTGAAAGGCTATAAATTCTAGTCACAATAAATGATCAAATCATCCCCCTAAATTTGTCTTAAGAACATTAATGAATGTATAAGAAAAAAATGCTAAATTAACCCGTAAAAAGGATGTGAAAAATTATGGAGTAGTGTCCCAAAACTTGGAAATAAGTTTTAGACACATTCTGGAAAATTTGAGCAAAAACGAATTAAAAAAAAAATAGGTGACGTCTTCAGGGATCGAACCCGAGACCTCACCAACACATGCCTTGATAAAATAATTAAAAAGGAGTGCTGAAGACGGGGCTCGAACTGGGGACAGGGGACCGGCGAAATTCGCCAAGAAAAGAAATAAAAAGGGGGCTGGGGGGGGATCGAACTCGCGACCCCAGCCACGCGCGAAAAAAAAAAAAAAAGATTAAAGAGGGAATGCTGGGGGCGGGGATCGAACCCGCGACCCCCAGCTATGCGCGAAAAAATAAAAGAAGAGAAAAGGAACGCGAGGCGTGGGAATCGATCCCACGACCTCAGCACTGCAGGGAAGGCGCAAATAATAACGTGAGGCTGTGGGGATTCGATCCCACAACCTCACTGCCACTCCCCTATTTAATAAAAAAAATAGAGGGGCTGTGGGGGTTCGAACCCACCACCTCACAGCCTCCTCTTCAGCGAAAAAGAGAGGAAAAATAAGGGGCTGTGGGGGTTCGAACCCACAACCTCCCTATTCAAGCGAATTTAATCAAAAATAATAATAATAATAATAAATTAAAATTCTAATTAAAGTTGGAAAATTAATTCTCTTATGTAAACATTGAGATTTAATTTAGGATTTTAATTAAAAATAGAATATTAATTCTTTTATGTAAATATGGAGATTTAAATTGGAATTCTAATTAAATTAGAAAATTATTCTTTCACGTAAATGATTGAAATTTAATTTAGAATTCTAATTAAAATAGAAAAGTTATTATTTCACGAAATGTTGAGATTTAACTTAGGGTTCTAAATTTATGAATATTAGAACTAAAATCAATGAAAAATATAAAGGATATTCAAATAATTCAAAATTTGGGTTCTCGTGTCCAAACCTCCGTATTGATACATAAGTCATACGTGGGTGAAATATTCAAGAGTAATGTCATCTACTTAGATCAAAAATCAAAGATCTTGGCATATATACAAGATACATAAGTCTTGTAATACATAATCTTAGAAAAAAAATAAGAATCACTTAACGAACTATAAATGAAGTCCTATGGCTTGTATGTATAGACACATAAGTCTAACATACGTTCAAAAATAAGTGGACCTAAGATATACATAATGAAATGAAGGATGTGATGACAACCATGATGTGAGGCTACTGTATATGATGAGAGTAATCTCAAATGAGCTCAAGTAAATGTTACTAATACGTACTTACCAATGTGAATGTGAGATAATGAAGAGACCAGCTCTATGAATACTCTAATAAAAATATTGAGTTTAAATAATGATGAGATGAGAAATCATCTATTGAGCTATGATGACCTCATACTAGAAGCAAACTTCTATGATGTATGAGTTGAATGTAATGGAACTTTATACCGAGCATCGATAGGCTAGCTATGAGTGGTGATGCCTTCTTTCGGGAAGGGCGGAGGTTCACGTAATTCTCATGAGATGAGACTGTCCGGCTTGCCGGGTATGGGTCTCCATACATCTCCTAGTCTTTGAACCTATATTGCCACTATAGGGACATGGCAGGGTTAAATTCCCATATACGCTAGCATGTTATTGAATCGCTTTGGCCGGTGATTCCACCTCTTTTCGGTGTGGGGAAGACACTGAATTTCATGATGCTCACATGATCTATGTCGGTTAAAGTTAAAGTTCCCAATGAATGAATGAGGCCAGCCTCAAATGAATCATATAAAGAAATGAATGATACCGAAGGTGTTAGGATAGGATAATCAAGAGGTGAGCTAGATTCAGGTAATGACATTAGGTCATTCCTGATCATTGCACAGCAAACCCGATGAAAGTCTTAAACTACATCCTAGGTATAACTGGTGTTCGCACTGGCCTATGAATGAATTGAAATGAAATACGAATGAATGAGTGAAGCAGACTCTGTGTTTGCTAAAGAAGGCTCCCTAGTTGAGGTCCCATATGTTGAGCCCTCATTTTGGAAAGTCTTAAAGTTAAGTCTATGATAATAAGGTCTCATGGTATACGAATGAATAATATGAGAGAAAGTATGTGTTATATGTTATGTGCTATATGAATATGTTATGTTTTGTGTGCCATACGATAATTATAATGATGCATGTCACTCTCATGGCATAACTTTCCCAATCTCAATTTGGCAAGTCCACTGACTTGACTTCCAAAAATCATGTTGTTAGGAAAGAGCTATTCTTTCTCATGTATGTCCCTGGTGTGTACTTGCATATACCCATACTTAGTACAAGTGTGTACTAATTCCATACGAACATCTACTTTTAGGTGCAGGCACAGGTGGACGCTAGAGCTACAGGTTCGTCGTTGCAGCTATCCGGACGTCAGTACTCATCCGGAGTTTGGTAGGTCCTCATGCTTTCGAGGATGCTACTGTTTTACATTCTAGCGTAGTTTTAGAGTTGAGCTAGTGGAGCATGTTCCACTAGCGTTTCTTTCCTGTTTTGGTTCAAACTTTGTATTGGTGCTATTGTGGCCGATATACAATTAATACTTAATGAATTATTTCTTTCAGTTGCTTCTCTCTTAAATGTTAGATGGTTGATGATGAACGATTACGAAATGTTAAGAATGTTCAGCAAGTATAATTAAAGAATCAAAAATTTCAAATTTTCCGCTAAAATTAATCTATGTAAAGTAAGAATGACGTAAGCAGGCTTGTCTGCGACCTCTGAGAGGTCAACGACGCCGGTCTCGTCTGGGGTCTAGATTCCGGTCGTGACAACCTAAATACAAGGAGTTGACAAATAATGCATAAAACGCGTTTAACACCACAAATTCACAATGTTTAATACAAATCCAATAAAGCGCTTACTTTAGAAAATGCCAAAATTGTCCTTTAGTTGACAAACAATCATATTGACTAAGAGCTGCTCGGACAATATATTGAAAATATATTAGTATATAAAAATTTTAAACACTTCATTATAAATAATACCATGTAATCTAAAATTAATTAAATTATTTTATAATATAAATTTGGCCAAATACATACGCAGGTGCCTAAAGTTGTTCGCGCTTTTCCCCCGGGTACCTCAACTAACCAAGATTCCTATTAAATCCTTTAACCCCCTACAATTTGATCCTTTTAAATATTTTTGGCTGATGTGGAGCCAAACGTGATCTCACGTCCTTTAAGCTCGTGCAGACTCTTTAAAAGCGCTGATGTGGATCTTGAACCACCCACCAACTAACTTCTTCCCCCTTTTAACCCTAATTTCTCCATTCTTCCATTTTTTCTCCTCTTTTGTTTCTCTTCATCATTATTTCTCCTATTTAGCTCATTATATTATATCTTTTTTTCATTGATTTCTTCTTAATCATCAAGTTCTAATGTAAGAATTTCACTTTTATCACTTTAAAATCTAAGAATTTCATCACTTTAATCACTTTAAAATCTAAGAATTTCAGCTGTAAAAGTCATTGAAAGAAAGAGATTCTTAGGGTTTTCTCGTTTAAAAACGGGTTAGAAGTGATTTGGGGGGAAATTGATTTTTAGGTTTGATGACTTAATATGTTTTTGTCATCAAACCTAAAAATGAAGCATTCCATTAAAATCAGAGGATTTTCAAGTGATTCGCCAATTACCGGCGAAACTTCTTCTTTGGGTTTTTCAGTTTTACTACTACTTCCCTCATTCTCGGCGTTTCTCGTCGGCGATTGATTACCAGGTTTTTCTGCTTCACGCGCCGCCGGACTTCTGTTTCTCACATTCCGACGTGCATCCACCGGTCCACGTTTCGCCGGAGAATTTGACCGCCGAACCCCATTTTCGCTGGGACCGCGTCGGGGTCCATTTGGGGGTCCCACATTACGCCTTTGTTGCGACATTCCCCTCCCCTGTACTCCCCTTGACGAAGCCGGCGACCTTCTTTTCTCCGGAGACGGCGCCGATCTTCCCGTCTGAGACCGAAAACTTCTCTCTTTAACTCCATTGAGATCTCCAGTGTTTTGCCTCTTCCTATGTACTCTAATCGGTGACCTCTGTGTCACTTCCCCATCTTCCTCTCTCTTCTCCGTCGCCGTCGCCGTCGTGTGCCACATATTGATGACTTAATATGTGGCACTGACGTGTAATTGAGTTGGAGTGTATTGGTCAAAATTTCCACGTGGGGAAGGTTCATCTCACGCGCCTAATTATCAAAAATAATTTATTAAAATTTGGTTCCACATCAGCCAAGAATATTTAAAAGGATCAAATTATAGGGGTTAAAGCATTTAATAGGAATCTTGGTTAGTTGAGGTACCTGGGGAAAAAACGCGAACAACTTTAGGGACCTGCGTATGTATTTGGCCTATAAATTTTCATGATTATTTTTATGGTTGCTTATCATCCATCAGCAACCAATTTTTGACATGAAATTTATGTAATTTTAATATTAGGGCAATCAATAAAATTTTTCCTTTTTAATATATTAAAATATAAAAGGAACTAAAACTATTCGCGAAGACTATTTAAACCTACTTTAATTTAAAAAATGCAAACCATTGTCATAATTTTCTCATCCCGGCTTCACTTCTGTTCGCGTCGTCGCTGGAAAACAACGCAGGCCTCTTTTGCGGGCTCAGTCTAAATTCGCCGCACTTACGACGACGTAATGCCTCTGTCAGTTTTCCGGTTCCAGAGTTATTCTGTATCATCGCCGTTAATCCGGTGCTTCAGGTCACAAGCAGCATTGAAAGCATTGGCTAAAGCATCTGAAGACAAAGTCCCAAATCTCATCCTCTATAATTATCCTTCATTTTCCGGAGCTTTTGCCGCGCTTTTCACTCACCTCTATCATTCTCATCTCAACCTACCTCACCTCATCTTGCCTTTCTCTTCCGTCGAACCCTTCAGGTACGTTTTCTTTTTCAATTCTTCACAGTAGAAACTGCGACATAGGAGGTTTGATGTAATATAGTTTCACTAGGATGAATCCAAATACAATTTGATAGAGACAAAAAGTGGATTCATGTAATAGACTCTTAACTATTTTGGATGGACTATTAGTTGATTGATTAAGCAAAGATGTCAGGTTACCTATTCAAAGAAGAAAAGAATTCGTAATATTTATCCTTTAGTCTTTTGTATTCTCTATTCAGCTCGTGTCTGGCATTGAACATGGATTACTCTTTTTCCCTTTGTAATTTACTTGATAGAGTTGAAGATTTGTGTATTGACGGGCTGCAGAATTGCTACTTCCTTGATTTTGTTGGTCCAAAAGGATTTGCGGAGGAGCTTACTCGGCGGACCTCATGCCAGTAAGTTTTTCTTTTTTTTAAAAATATAAATAAACATAAATTTCCTCATATGCTGGTTTTGTTAATGATTCTGGAAGTTGGGGACGGGCTATGAATTGATTTTTAAAATTAAATTAGGATAGTAGGGTTTGATCACCGGAAGTCTGCTCTATCCAAGATCCCTTTGAATCAAAGCTCTGGTGGGAGTCTCACATTTCATGTCAACCTCGAGAAAACTAGTTCAGTAGCTGTTTATGAACATTTCTCTTCTAGGCTTTCAGAGGTTGGATCCAATAAGGTGCATTCTATTGAATTTGTCATTGGCAATACTTGTTTTTAAGCTAGACTGTTATTCAAAGTGACAGTCCTTAAAGTGCTGATGTATGTGTGTTTTTAATACGCAGACGGATGCTATCAGCTTGCTAAATTCTACTTTTCAAGATCGAGTTGAAAATGTTCTAAAATATATTGAAGATGGAGATCTTCACAGGTGGAGTTTGCCTGATATTAGGGCCTTTGGAATTGGAATTAACCAGTGGCGTTCAAAATTGAACTGCATCACTAATCCACATATGTATGAACAGGTTTGCAGTTATTTTTTGCTTTTCTCTTAGGGGTGAGATGTGGTGGTTATGAAAGATTGGAGATAATAAAGTATGCGTTTGATGCTGTGTAGTTCTTCCATTTTATTGTGCTGAAGGAAGGGGTCATGTTGCATTCCTTTTTACATAAAATGTTTCCCCTCAGTAGAGTATAACAAATATTTTTACCCTTAAAACAGCTAATGGGGATTCACACCGGTGATTTAATTGCTAGTGGAAACTCCCATATTTCAAAGAGACTGGCTGCAGCACACAAGTTGCTGGATAAGTTTTTCAAAATTCGGCTGGGGAGAGGACTTTATGGTGAATGCTTGGTAAAGAAGAATAATCTTTTATGACGTTATCTTTTGAATTGGCAACTTACTTCATTACACTCAAAAATACTATGTAGTCTCTGAGAGCTGAATGTATGTCAGTATTTAAAGTATTTAGTTTCAGATGCTCGGTAACATTTCCTACAATAGTCTGCTTGACTTGTTTTCAATCTTATATAGGTTTTCCATATACCAGGCTATTCATCCTTAGCCAACATTACTCTATTTCGGTTATAATTGTAATTTTTGTTTCCCTTTCTCAAGATAGTTAGATGAAGTATTTAAATTCTCTTGTACCTTTTAGGGGGTTAGAGCTGATGGCGATCCAGACTTAAGTGATGAAATTGGCAAGGAACTTAGCAAGAAAAGCGCTTCAGTTGGACTCAGGTTTTTACGTTCATTTATCTATTCCTTCTTAACGTTTGGCATGTTCATTGAGACCATTTTTATTACTTCACTGTCGAACCAGAAAGATCATAAGCTTCATGATCCAGATTCATGACTAGTTTTATACTAAAAGAGCATATTTAGGTTATAGTTGCTTTTACCACAATTTAGTACACGTAACTGCTGCATTTACTTTGAATCTATTATACCCCAGGCCTATAGGAGCAGTCATATACCTTCAGCGGAAGAATCTCAAGATGTGTCTGAGGACTGTAGATGCTGCTACTGATACTTCAGAAGTTGCCAAGGTCTGCATCATGATTCACTTGTCTTGGTAGTTATTTACTTATTTATTTCTCTTCGCCTCAAAGATATTCCTCACCACTAAAGCTCCTTGAAATTATGCTGCCAACTATTCTTGTCCCGTTCACCCTCCTACAAAGAAACAGAGACTCATGCTCTTTACATTTTGTACCGACAAAGACTTTGCTTCTTTAAACATGCAGGCATATGGTGGAGGTGGTTCTCCTTGTTCTAGCTCATTTATAATTCGGATGGATGAGTATAACCACTGGCGCTCAGTGCATTCATCCTAAGTGGGGTACAATATGAATTCCCATCCTCTTCATAGTTAAGCCAACTCATATAAGAATAACTGAATTCCTTTTAAATTTTTATGTGAGATGTATGTATTCTCGAAGTAATCATTTTGCTTAGGCAACTAAGAGGTAGTATATACTTAAAATGGCATCGAGGCAATGCAGAAGTGCAAAAAGACAAAATGTACATCAAGAAAGGAGCAAGAAGAGGGATGAGATCTTGGAGGGACCATTAGTAGTAAGTTTAAAGGAAATTATTCTTCTTCTTTTTTCAATTGGAAGTTGACTAGAAGAGTTTGAATAGTCTGTAATTTAGTGAAATTGAATTGTCATGCTTGTCTTGTTCTCCTTTTTAGTCCGTTTTAAATAGAATACCTTTTACCTTTTTTGGCTACTCTTTGATTTAACTTTCCATGTGACATGGTTAAGATCACAAGGCTAAATGACATTTTGATACATTGTACATATTTTTAGTTTAAGACACAAGATTCAAAAGTCTCTTTACTTTCTTAAAATCCATGTCATGTCTTAACCGGACAAACAAATGGAAACAAAGGGAGGATTGCCAATGTGAGAAATATTGGAGAAAATATTATTGAATTGCGTATCTAAATTGTTACATGAAGATCCTATTTATAGACACTACATTGGAAACCTTTTCCAACTAGGATTCCTATTCTTATTCCTATTCTAATTCCTATGTTAAGGAATTTTTCTCGATACACGTTCTGTTAGATTGGAGATAATTGTCAGTTGTAGTACTCATATAGAGTTCACTGTATTAATGTTCATAGTTATAACAAGTAAAAAAGGGAAGAGCCTGAACATGAAGTAAGACAGTGACAGTTGTAGGGATAGATAATGGTGTGGGGTGGTGCAGGTTTATGCGGAGAGGTGTGAGTTGAAGTCTTTGTGGGTTTGGCCCGCAACCGCCCGCTGCGTTTGTCATCCCTGCCTCACATGCAAGTATTCCCGTGTTTGTGCACGTTTCAGTTTTCCTCTCGCTCCATCAGACTGATGGATGCATAATTGCTTTCAGTCTCGGAGAACATCTTCGCAGATTGCAACTGCATGACCTTCTTTTACTATAACCAACATTGGACAAGATGGACTGCAAACAATTTTAATTCTTCCATGGAAAATGTGATTGCAGTTGAATACGGTAGAATTGTAGAAGTAGTTAACAGTCTTCTTTTACAAGAATGTTTGTCATTACTTACAAGAGAGAATTTAGGTGGGAGCAATATGCAGCAAATCCAGATCTAGGTGTGTAACTTCTGAATACTACTTGAGAGAATATAGAGATTCTTTTGGGCCCTTAAATACATATAATTTATACTGAATATATCCACTTATCTAGCTGGACACCCATCAACAGCTATGCCTTTGGCTGTTGGACAAGTTGCCAATTTACAGTGTTCCCCGTTGGTACCCCACCAAGTCACTCCTTTATTCTCCATTCCTAATGAGAAATATAGTAGGACTGCCATGAAAGCTACTCCTGCATCCAACGCTGCGGATAGAATGTAGTTGTATCTCTGCCACCATTGTTTTCGGTATCGGAAGATGAAGAAGTTGAAAATTGTGCCGACAATGACCCATGCATTGTAGTTCAATGGTGTTGCTGGTGGCATGGCGCCTGTTGCTCCCAGAAGAACTGGAAGGTTGATCAGGGGAATCCATGATTGTGTTGGAAACATTTTATGCAAGAGCCACACTATTACAGGTCCTATTGCTCCTCCAAGGAAGAACCAGTTCATGGAGCTGTAGTTTCCAAGAGTTCCAAAAATCCTTTTTGGTCCGACTAAACCCCAGATAACTGATGCATCGAAAAAAACACGATCTCCTGGGCATGTCCATGGACTGTCTGGTGGAAGGAGATCATCTTGACATATGTTCTCGATGGAGTTTAGCAGCCACCACGCCACAGATATGTTGATAGTTCCGGAAATTATTGTTCCTAAAAACTGGAATTTAACCAAACAAGAATGAAATATATTCTTCTATTCTGGAATTTACTGTTGTTTGGAACATTAATAAATTCTAGTAGCTGGAAAAAATTGACCAAGTTAAATAACATGTCTCAGTACTTCCTGATGAAAGATAAATTGCTAAATTCTTGTCTACAGTATGTTGATAGATTATGAAATCCTAACTCTCCATATTTACTTGTTTTTCTTGTATGCTCAAGTTTATTCTACCCCATATAGCTGCTTTTAATAAGCATTGCACTCATAATTTAGCATTCATCAGATTGTGGACAACTATCTACATACATATAGAGGTAAATACGTTTTGGTGCTTTCCGTGTTTTTTTTAAAAAAAAAAAATTAATGGGAGGAGATTGGGCTTTTTAGTGATGGGTTTTGAAATGCTAACTCAGTTCATTGAATTGATGTTCTATTCTATACATCTTTGGTGATTTAATGTCTGCATTCATGTCATTTATATCTTGGCACATAAAACATGTTTTCTCTCTGAATTAAGGCACTGGTGACTATTCTGGATGTCTTAAAGACATGAAGAAGCTTCTTCATGATGGACTTGTGGTCTCTATACCTAGCAAATTGTTATTGCTAATCTTTGTTCTAGAAGCTCCAAGTTCATCACTGCTGTATTTTCCAACTTTTCGGCAGAAATGATAAAGTGAATATACCTGAACCAAGAACATTGATCGAGGGGGGATCTTCATATAGTGACCCAATTTGAAGTCGCTGAGGAAAGAGACAGCCTGTGACATACTCATGTACCCATAGACTTTGAAGCACACATTGGCTATTGGTCGTCCTGGTAGTATTATTCCCATGACATATTCAGTGATTATGTTCAAGCCTGGGGTCTGCAAATTAGCATCATAAATAAGAAGCTTGGAAAGAACTCTATTGAAGTAACAAGCGTGATTATCTTGGATTCGTTCTTGTAATAAATCCAACCAGTTTAAGGTATCAGACATCGACTTTGGGGCTTGCATATTGGTATGTTAAACAAAGTGTGAATTTTAGTCGTTTCGTAATACTTAGAGCTCCCAATAATAGTACATTAAGATCTCTTTTGAAGCTCGATGGTAATAGCCTATATTTTGGCCGGATAAAAAGTTCAAGCATGCTAATTTATCTTATAGGTGCAAAACATGCTTGTGGTGCTAAATGTAAGTGTAAATGTGTATGCTTTATCACCTGGTTTGTTGTAGCTGTTATGATGCTGATTGGAAGTGTGAAGATAAAAGCAATAGCACTTGCAAAAAGAAGCCCCCACCATGGCATCTGGACTTGGTTATTCAAGAAAATGCAGAGGATTAGGGAGATTGCTAGTGTCACCAGAAGCAATGCATTAAACCACCACGAAGGTATGTCTTTGTATTTCCTCATTAGTCTTGTATGAATATCCTCCTTTCCCTTGTATGAAGCTCGGAATCTTTCATATATTTCCCTACATATTGCAAGTGGACAATAAAGATAATCCTTGACCACCACCATCATTGTAGCTTATTAATAAGCAATTCTTGAACTTATTCATAGTTCTACTTAAATTGTGGAAACTTTGGTCTTTGCTGCTAAAGAGCTCTATATATGTAGCAATTGAGTTGTCAAAAATTTGAAGAACTGTAAAATTAATTCACACAGTATTAATTTTGGGATGATAGATTGTTAATCCATTATAATTTTTTTGAAAAGCATAGTTTTTCTCAACTTCGACTCTAGATTGTAAAACACAAGGAGCAATTTGACAAAATAGTAGTACTTTGGCTTGATAAGTAGTGTGTTTTACCTTCCATAGAACAACGCCACATGTGTAAGTGTAGATGCTATAGTAGCAAAACCAAAACCATAAGTGAGAGCAAAGAACATGCTTAGATGTATCCGCCCTTGCTCCTCATACTTACCAATATCTAGCTCAAACTTGTCATTCACAATGGCTGATATATCGTACTTCTGACCTTGTGATGTGAATAAGTGCGATGAGAAAATGGGAAATTTGGAAGCACCATACAAGTCAAATCCCCAATATGCTATTGGGATCACCATGTATATTATCAACATGTACCCTGCAAAGATGTTGACAATGGCAAAGAAAGGGCAGATGAGGGGGCTGAACAAGAAGGATGCCACAGCAGACCAATCTAGGGTTACAGCTCCAAGTCCAAGGCCCCTCATGCCTGATCCAATTTGCTGAGCCGTCACTGATTTGGAGAATGCCCAGCAGATCCATGAAATGCTCGTGAGTGTGGAGAATAGATATCCTGGTACCAAATACCAGCAAAAGCTGCATATCAACGCAATGAGGAAAAATTTTGCTCTTGACGGGCGCCGGTCATCTTTCTCATGCAAGGCCCTACAAAGATAAATGTGTTATGAGTTGCTGCATCTTTGACCCATTTGAATAAGAAAATTACTGTGAAACAGTTTACTTGTTCTATACAAGCACAGCTGGAGGGAAAAGCCTTTCAACAATTGCATAGTCTGAAATGAATGAGAAAATTTGATACAAAGTAACGTATGGTGAGGATTCATATAGTTTGCTGCAACTTGTTTTTGATTTAGGTATCGTTGTTGTTGAATAGAACCTCACAAAACTATTTTGGGTGAACTTGGATTTGTGACTCTTTAGAGTTTAGACTGTAAATGTCTGGTACAGGACCTCGTAGGAAGAGGATGAAAGGAAGACAGAATACTAAGACATAATCTTCAGCTATATGTCACCATAAATAGTATTCCTTCATTTTAATTTATATGTCATACTTTTCTTTTTGGTATGTGTCAAAGGAATGTCACTTCTTATATTTAGCAAGTTTTAGATTTCAGCATTCACTTATACCCCTGAACTATTAACTGTATATATATATGTGTTTATGAGAACTCAGTTTGCAAATAATCCATTTTACAAGAAGAAAGACTTCTTGTTTCTTTGCATGATATTTTTATCAGGAAAATGAATTGAGCTGTGATTGTGCAGATGATTGACTGGTATTCATGATTGAGGTAGGATCTTGATGACACCAGAGTCTGGTAATCAGCATGCAGACTATATCTGAATTGTTGGTTGGTGCTCAGCAGTCAGCCTCTTCGTAAGCGGTGAAGTTTAAGGGAGGTTTTCAAATGACTATTGCAAATTGTCATTATATAAACCAAACACATTGCAAAAGAGGTTAGTCTACTAACGAGTAACGATCAACTGCTAAATGCTATCAACGTAAAAATGTGAATTCTCTTTGACGTGCCTCACCCCTTTTACTGAGTAGCAGGAGTTCTCATAAGTCATATCTATAGTATTACGCTACTTGTGTTATAAGAATTAAAGTTATAGCAGACCCAGAAGAACTTGATTAAATTATTCTAGTAATGCTCATCTTACATATACATATATATATATATTATGTAAACCCATCATTTCCAGAAAAAAAGCAACACTTTGGGGTTCCGAATCCTACTACTGACTTGATCCGGGACCCGGAACCTGACTCATGGTTATAGTATTTTCAAATATGGTGTCAGATAGTATTTTTTGAAAATTATACCTAAATACTTTTGGAACATTATTTTATCATTATTAACCCAACACTTCTAGATATTTTATCATTATAAATCTGGGTGACAACCTAAATACTTTTGGAACATTATTTTATCATTATTAACCCAACACTTCTAGATATTTTATCATTATAAATCTGGGTGACAGCTGTCAAAGAATCGATTGAACATTTTAACTTATACCCATCTCATCTCCCCAAGTAAATAAAATATATATAAAATCATCAATTTGTTTTTCCTTGATAGTTGCATTATTTTTATTAACAATAAATATGGACAGAACGTGGTCGAATATAGGTAGCACATGGTATACCAAAACCTAGAATGTGGGAAGTTTTCAATCTATTTTGTATTTATAGCATTTTGGAGTTATGGCCAAATGGTAAGACAAAGGACTGCAAATCTATCTTTTTCCTATTATGAGTACTAGATAAACCATTTAAATTTGGACAGATCTAAGAAATTTTGAATTGAGTTATTAATTCGTAGAGAATTATTTATTACTCCTATAAAATATTTTGGTCAATTAGTTTACAAAATATGTAAAAAAAATAATCGAGGTGTACGTTATATATATAAAATAATGGTAAAATAAAACGAATTATAAGAAATTTGAGGGATTACCGGAAAAGTGAGACCTGAACCAAAGTAGCAGGCCACCACATATGGGCGGGCTCCACTACGTACTTCCTTAAAAGCCCAGCCCATCCATATCCCAAAACCTGTATTACATACAAAAATAATTATAAATTGTATTCAAATTAGTCAAATACATACACCTGCAATATTTTGTATAAAAGATGTATGTTTATTGACTATTTCTTTACTCTGCAGTTATTTATGCCAATTTCATTCACTCTTTTAAGTTTTATCCACTTATTTAGTGCATGTAAATGGCTCCACTTCCTATTCGATATGCGAACCTTAATAGAAAAAATTATATAAATACATAATTTAAAATATTATAATTTTTTTTAAAATGACAAAATTTCCTTTTGGATGTATCCCTATTTCCCTTCGAGTACATCCAACGTTAATTAATGTATTATTTGCAACATATCGTACGACCAATGATTGTATTAAAAAACAATGAAAATTTTGATATTTTGGTATTTGAAGAAATTTTCGGAATAGTGGTTTAATTAGAGCCCTAAAGGTATGATATCTCTAGACTCTCTACTTTTTAATATGGAAAAGAAGTAAAAAAAATTAAACGAAGTTGCAAAATTGTTTATGGAAGCATTAAAAAAAATAATTAAAAAATCGCAAAACGATATTCAAGCATCTTCTTTCTCGCATCACTTCAATGAGATCATAAAACGAAACTTATAAAAAAAAACGACAAAAAGTTTGTTGTATAAAAAAAGGAATTTACATTAGCAAATGATACTCGCATTTAACTTGCATGTTTAGTAGTACAATTTTTTATGCGCATTACGTAAAAATGTAGAGAAGATGAAGATGAAGCTTTGTTTTTACCTGAGTGGTAATAATAAGAATCCAACCAGCCAAAAATGAAATATTCCTGCGGTAAAAAGCTTTGATAATAGTCACTATTCCAACGGCATAAGCTGAACCGTTCCCAAAAGCGCTTCCAGCATTAGCAAATATAGAAATGAGAACATGTTCCTTCATATTAAACGGGCCCGGATTTAGCGAAAACAATCTTGGCCCGAAGCCCGGTAACCGGAACTTCGTGGCCGGGAGAATCGTAGCTAAGAAATGACCGATGGGAAGAGTAGCCACTTGGACTGTGATTTGTGTTATAACTAACGGCTCTGTTCGATAAGAGAAAAATTGGTTGAGAAAAGAGAGTAAACAACAAGAGAAAAGGCCTAAAAACCACATTCTAAATGTCCATACGGGTAGGGTCGGGTCATCGGTGTTGGTCACCGTTAAACGGACTTCTTCAATCGGTGAAACATCATCGGAGTTCATAGCTCCGGCGAGAGATTCTGGCTGGTAAGTTCCCATTATGTGAGTTAAAGAGAGTACAAAGGCTAACGCAAAGTATTATGGTCCTATTTAATGCATGGGGTTTCAATTTTAATTTTTAATTTTATTCGAACAATATGGGCTACAACAAGTTGACTTACCATATTCAACACTAAAATTCAGGGCAACTTGGTCGAGTTAGGACAAGTAGAGTGTGAATTAATGACGAAATTAATATCATATTTATTTATTTTTACTTATTTAATATTAACTTGTCAGAATATTAATCAAAAATCAAGATTCAAATTTTAAAGTAATTAAGTACTCCTATTTTGTTTGGTCGAATTTTAATAGATAGTGTTATTACGAAAATATTGATATTAGTGAAATGTGACAAGTATAGAAAAAAAATGCCTACCAAACGAAGGAGAGAAAAAAGAGGACAGTTTTTTTCTGTTTATAGAATGGGCATTAGATAAACTGACATGTTTTGGTAAATGGTCTCTATACTATTATTGTTAGCAGGACAACAATGTATACTAGACTGTACATATGGGGGTTTCAAATTTGACACTGTCTATTTGAAAAATCACTTGTTCAATCAACTCGATCTATATTAGTTAACTGTATTTTTAAATCAAGTTATTATTATGCTTATACATATGTGTATATATATATTTATATAAGTAATTTGATTGAATAATTATTATTGTTATTGCACATAGAACTTAATATAAACTCAAAACACTTGTATAGGAAGCATCCTTAACCTTGCAGGTTGGAGAGTTATTCTAATAATATTACTAGCTATTGGCATGATTTGTTTCTATATTTTTACTTAATGATAGCATGTTTTAAGGGATCTGTTGTGATTAATTATATGCAAGTCTCCTTGATTATGTATAGTTTATCTGCTAATTGAGGAAACCTCAAGCCTCGTTTTTCCCAAATGAGTTGTAAAATCTTAAGGATGCAAGTTTCATTTGACTTGGTCATTTCATTATTTTTCTTTTAGGTCTGGTAAATCCATGTATCAAGCCCATTGTTTACATTTTTGTTAATAGATCTGAATAATAAATAGTACTTATGAATCGTGTTGAGTATTTCCTTGCCTTAAATTCGAAATAGGAGGTAAAACGTATATGTAATACTATTTTTTTAAAAATTTTACTTGTGTAATTAAACTAGCTAAATACATTTTTATTGTGTATTTCCTTCTTCTTTGCCCTTTCTTCTCCAGGTGTTTTACTATATAAGAAAGGGGAATAGCAGGCATCAGACAGACAACACGCACGCTTTTTGCTGCCTGCTTATTCCCTTGTGCTCTTTATTAAAAAAAATCACACAACCACTTCTTTATCCAATTAAAAAAGAGAAAAAATCTATTATACGGTGCTTCTTCTTCATTCCATTAAAAAAATATGAAATTCACTTAATATGTGTAATATACAATTATTTAATCGGTATGCATACACAATTCGGCTCTCTCTCTCTTGTCCTCTCTCGCTCGCCTATCTCCTCCCTCTCCCAATATCGATCGCTTCTCTCCTCTCTCTCCCAATATCGATCGCCTCTCTCCTCCCTCTCCCAATCTCGCTTGTCATATATACAAATGCGCAATATACAATTATTTGACCGATATAAACATATAATTCACTCTCTCCCACTCTCTGCCCAATCTCACTCGCCTCTTTCCTCCCTCTCACAATCTCGCTAGCCATATATACAAATGCGTAATATACAATTATTTGACCAATATACATATATAATTCACTCTCTCCCACTCTCTGCCCAATCTCGCTCACCTCTCGCCTCCCTATCCCAATCTTGGTCGCCTCTCGCCTCCCTCTCCCAATCTCGATTGCCTCTCTCCTACCTCTCCCAAAATCTAGCTTGCCATATATACAAATACATATGTATAATATACAATTATAGTTAACTTCTCTCCCACTCTTTGCCCTCTCTCACTAGCGTCTCTCCTTTTTCTCCCGTCTCGCTCGCCTCTCTCCTCCCTATAACATGTAGTTATGAATTTTAGTTATCAAACTATAGCTATGGAGAATAAATAGGCTACTTTTGAGTGACTATATATAAAAGTTCTTCAATAAACATACAAATTTCAAATAAGAGCAACTTACAAAAATGACTATATTTATAGGGTTATTAAAGTTCAATAGCTATAAGTATGGTATTTATAAAAAATGACTACAGTTTAACTCTTAACTCTTTTTCTAGCTATATTAATTTTTATTTTTCTCTTTATACATTGATACAATTTTAATTGGGCAACTTTCACATATAGCAAACAAAAAATTCATATTTGTATGCTATAGCAAAATTTGCATAATTGCACTCCATAGCAAACATAAAACTGTATAATTCGCTATACATATACAATTGTATAATTCGCTGGCCTAAATTGTATAATTCGCTAGCCTATTTCGCAACAATTGTATAATTTGTTTTGCATACAGTTGAATCGAATTAAAATGTATGTATATTGCATAATTATAAGTGTATAGCAAGAAGATATATGTTTTTCTCGCTTTATACAAAAACAGAAACACAATATATACAATTCTGTTGTATGAAGCTAGAGAAAATTGTATTTCACTGCAATTGTATAATTCGCAATTGTATAATTCGTTGGCCTTTTTCTCTGCAATATTTGAAGTGAAACGTTTGTAAATTGTATAATTAAATATATAACACGAAGATATATGTTTTTGCATGTGTATATACAATTTTCTCTCGCTTTATACAAAACATAAACAGAAATTATACACTTTTGTGTATAAAGCGAGAGAGGCGAGAATGGGGGAGTGGCGAGCGAGACTTTTGGGAGAGAGACGCCTGACAAATTTTTGTTAACGTTTGCTATGGAGCACAATTAAATCGAACCCTAGCTACTCCATTTATTTAGGTTATTAGTTTGCTATTATATACAATTTTTCCATTTTAATTACAATGAACTAAATAAGGAAACTGTATTAATTGTACAAATTTAAATTAGTATCTTTATAGATAAAATTTAAAGAGTTAATATATCAAAGATAGAAGTACTTGTAAAAACTTAATGTATTAATATATTAAACAAGATAATGTATAACAATTTAGCATATGAACACGATGATTTGAAAAAAGAATACATTGTTGTTAAAGAAAAAATGAATACACTAATATAGTGTACATATGAATACATTGTTGTTAAACAAAAGATGAATATATTTGACAATACAGAAGCAAAAAAAAATTGAAATAATAGAATGTATAGGTAGCAAAAGTGTGCAACTATTCGGTTGTATAAAAAAATAAATCAACAAACGTCAATTTCTTTTTGATCAAGTTTTTCTTATAATACTTGAGGCTTGGTGTTGATTCATGTATTTTTTAAATCAAAAATAGTACTAAAGTATCCATTATACTTATATTGCCTAATTAACCTTTCAAATTCAATAGATTACCTATGTATCCAAATATATTTGTATTCAGAAATCACCATCTCATCTTGTGTTGATATTAGAATATAAGTATATATGTATATAACTATTATACTATATACAAATTTGACAATCACACAAACCTCAATCTATTTTTATTCGTGTTCTTCTTGTACTACTTTCTTTTTATAACTATAGTCATTGTAATGTAGAAACAAGTCAATCGAAAGTCTATAAAAATAGATGCAACATATATGTATATAAATATGATGTTCATAAAAAGAGGAGAAAATCCATTAAGTGATATCTGATGAGTTCAAGTTACAAAACTTGCTCCTAAAATCATCAAAACGATCTTAAATTGGAAGAAATTTGGGAGAAACATACAAAAAAATTTGTGATATAAGAAGATTGATGCAAGAGAAAGTATTAATGAGAGTAAACATGGAAAATCGATCACATAAAACATGCGTAGGTGTATAATAATAACTTTTTTATTTAATATTAATAACTTTTCTAATTATTTATATATATAATTGACTTTGTTATTTATTGCGTAATTAAATCCATATCACAAAAAAAATAAGTTATAGCTATTTATTTTAAATATATATTAATATTTGCCATATTTTGCAGTTTTTCCTTCAAATAATGAATGATTGGGCCGTGCTTTTTTCTAATTTCTATATTATGTATATCGTTTACTCTACATCTGAGATTCCAAGATTCAGAATGTGGGAAATTCTAATTAGTTAGTCAACTGTTTGGCACACCACTAATCCTACTTAATTAACTGTTCCAGCTAGTTCATTAATTTTTAAGTCATTTATAATAAATTTTTACACTTCAAAACTAGCTAGTTAATTAATGGTTAGTTTGCAAACTGGAACATTTAACTATGAAGCAAAAACAATGAATTGTGCCTATATAGGAGATCGTTGAAATTAAACATATTCTGATTCTTTTGGAAACAAACTTTTATTTCACAAGTTAAGCATCTCAATTTATCTATGTTATTATATTGTAATGCAAATAAATTTTTTCGAGGATAAATTATCTTTAAAAAAAATTGATCTCACACACTTTCACCGTTAATAATTGCACGAATTAATATGCCTTAAATAACATTCTTTTAATATTATGCATGACTCTTTCCTTGTAACTAGCATTAATTTTAGAAAAAATTGTATATAAATGTAAACTAATAATCTAAAATAAATGAAGTAGCTAGAGTTTGATTTAATTGTGTTTCCATAGCAAATGTTTGCAAAAAATTGTCAGGCACCTCTCTCCCAAATATCTCGCTCGCCACTATCCTTCAATCTCTCGCTTGCTTCCTCATTTTTTATACAAACACAAATATATAAAAATTGTTTCCAATTGTATAAAGCAGAGAAAATTGTATAAATACATGTATTTTTGTTCCCCCTCTCTCCCCTCTTCCAGATTTTGCTCGCCACTCTCCCAAATCTCGCTCGCCGCCCTGACCTTACACACTTATACAAACAGAAGTGAAATGTATAAATTGCATTTCTGTTTGTATAAAGCGTGAGAAAATTGTATATACACGTGCAATTACATATATTTTTGTCCTATACACTTATAATTATACAATAGAAATACTCCCCTGCTCAGTTTTGCCTTTCTCTCTTTCTCGTTTTATACAATTTTCAAATTGTATCTAATTTCTCTCTTTCTCGTTTTATACAATTCGATTCAATTGTATATTCCTTGTCAAGTCTCTTTTGTCTTTCTCTCTTTCCCATTTTAAACAAATTCAAATTGTATATAATCGTTCTATACACTTATAATAATACAATTCATTTTATACACTTCATTTTTATACAGTTCTCTGCCCAAGTGTCTTTCTCTTTCTTGTTTTATACATTTCGTTTTATACAATTTGCTTCAACTGTATATGTATAGTGAATTATGCAGTTTCTATATTTGATATGGAACGCAATTATACAAACTTTGCTATAGAATACAATTACAAAATTTTTATTTGCTATATGTGAAAATCACCCTTAATTTTACTTCTCCTTGGTGTAACTTAATAAGGATCATTTTGGTTCATGGGATGAAGAATACAATGTGGAATTATTTAATTCATTGTTTAGTTTGATCTTTTTAGGCGTAAACAATAATTTCTAAATTAATCACATTATATCATAGTTTTGATATTGTTTTTTCACCTGCACATTGAATACAAGACGATAATCCTTATATTATGCTAATTCCTTGATAGAACAATCAAAATTAATGACATTAATACCTTCTCCAAAGCTCTTCCCCAACATGACCACTTTTAACAAGTTTTATAGCAAAAATAATAGATGAATAACTTATATGTAACGTTTGAAAATTTGTCAATCAAATATTGTATAAAATAAATATATAAATAATTTTTATCTTATTTGCAAATTAAACATTATATAAAATTACACGAATAATCAAAATTATTTATGTATTAGCTTCAAACGATCTCTAATAATTTCTAAAGACTTATAATTTAATAACTTTTATGTAGAGGAAATTTTCATATTATTTGTCACATTCTCAATGTATCACCTAATTAACACAATATTAATTGAAAGAATAAGGTAGATTTGAAGAAAACATAACATTACATAACTTTTTTTCGTAAATAAAATTATTTTAAAACAATGCAGTTTGTCTAAAATAACTAAAGCGTATTCACAATCTAGTATGTCATATATCATATACTAATAATAAATAAAAACTTTATTATATATAAAAAATATGAGAGGTTGAAATGCAGCCAGCAACAGTGTCAAAAAAACTACGTCGTTTCAAGCAGGCATCTAGAACTTTCTGGTCTAGCTAGTTAATAATACCATACACCGCCAACGCAGACAATAATAACTCTATCCCCTTCTACAAGCATCTGTTTCTCCCTATTTTTTCGCCTCCTTCCCTAAAACCCTCCAAAACCCTAACGCACAACAGCTCCTCAAAAATTACGAATTAGTTTTCTTCCTTTGTTTCTCCGATGGCGACCGCCGCCTTGCTCAGATCTCTCCGTCGACGTGAATTCGCCACTTCTTCTATCTCCGCTTATAGAACTGTGAGTTCATTTTGTTCATTTCCAGCCTGTTATCTTTTCCGTCTGTTAGATCTTTGCTATTCTAATGTCTGTACCTGGTGATTTCGTGTCATACTGTGAATGATTTAAGCTTTATCACTTTCCTTGAAATGAAAATGAAATATAATTTCACATTCTGGTTATATTAGATACAACTTTTCGGTTTCGATGAGTTTATGATTTGATTATGGGACAGAGAATATGTTCTATTGTCTATTGCAGCTTAGTTTTAAGGCTAGGTAATATGATGTATTTGTGATAAAAGAAAATCTAATATATAGGTTGCTTAATATGTCTTAGTTGCCATAGCTTTCGTCTTGATTTAGGAAAAGTTTTCGACTTAAGATGTTAAAAGCAAAACTAATGAAATGTTGAATATCGACTACTGTTGCTGGTTGTCTCTGCTAATAAGTTTGTTGTCTCTTGTTATTATACTTCTGCCCTCGTGCAACAATTTTGTCTATGGAACGGGTTTGAATATAGTAGAATGTAAATGTAAGATTCTATGTAACTGACCTAGTTTGTTAAGAATTAAGGTGTAGTTGATTGGTTTGAAAGATCTCGCTAGTAGTTCCCTTTTATCTCCAAGTTTTTGGTTTAACCTTTTTCTATTGTTTTGTGCAGCTTGCTTCCAACACCAAGCCTTCATGGTGCCCATCACTGGTTGGTGCTAAATGGGCTGGTCTGGCTAGACCATTTAGGTATATGGATTGTAGCATTGCTTTTCCATGTGTCTTTTAGTGTATTGTTTGTGTGGAATCTTACTTGCTTTCCTTTGCAGCTCCAAACCTGCTGGAAACGAAATTATTGGGATAGACTTGGGAACCACCAACTCTTGTGTTGCAGTGATGGAGGGGAAGGTAAGGATTAGAGTTTTTGAAATGCCAAACTTTTGTCCATTTTATGGTTGAGACACTGCATACTCTACAGGCTTCAGTGGATTATCTAACTTTCTCTGATGCTGCTTTTGTTAATGCAGAATCCCAAGGTCATTGAGAATTCTGAAGGAGCCAGAACAACTCCTTCTGTGGTTGCATTTAATCAGAAGGGAGAACTTCTTGTTGGTACTCCAGCCAAACGTCAGGCAGTTACCAATCCTACAAACACTCTTTCTGGGACCAAGCGTCTAATTGGCAGACGCTTTGATGATCCTCAAACACAAAAGGAGATGAAAATGGTCCCTTACAAGATTGTGAAAGGCTCAAATGGAGATGCGTGGGTTGAAGCAAATGGCCAGCAATATTCTCCAAGCCAAATTGGAGCATTTATTCTAACAAAGATGAAGGAAACCGCAGAGGCCTACCTTGGGAAATCTATTAATAAAGCTGTGATCACTGTTCCAGCTTATTTCAATGACGCTCAGAGGCAGGCAACAAAGGACGCTGGGAGAATTGCAGGTCTTGATGTGCAAAGGATTATTAATGAACCTACTGCAGCTGCGCTGTCTTATGGTATGAATAGCAAAGAAGGCCTTGTCGCTGTTTTTGATCTTGGCGGTGGAACATTTGATGTTTCAATCCTGGAGATATCAAATGGTGTTTTTGAGGTAAGAGAAATCTGTGGCTTTCTTCAAAGTTGTGTATCTTTCTGATTTTCCTGTCTTAACTAATCTCTCTTATGTACTTCCACTCAGGTCAAGGCAACTAATGGTGACACCTTTTTAGGAGGAGAGGATTTTGACAATGCATTGTTAGAATTTTTAGTGAGCGAGTTTAAGAGGACTGAGGGAATTGACCTATCAAAAGACAAGCTTGCCCTGCAAAGACTCCGAGAGGCAGCCGAGAAAGCTAAGATAGAGCTTTCATCAACATCTCAAACTGATATTAACTTGCCGTTCATCACAGCCGATGCATCAGGGGCTAAACATCTGAATATCACACTGACAAGATCAAAATTTGAGACATTGGTGAACAACTTAATCGAGAGGACAAGGAATCCTTGCAAGAATTGTTTGAAGGATGCTGGAGTATCTTTAAAAGATGTGGATGAGGTCCTCCTAGTTGGAGGTATGACGCGTGTTCCTAAGGTGCAGGAAATAGTTTCTGAGATATTTGGTAAAAGCCCCAGCAAAGGTGTTAATCCAGATGAGGCAGTTGCCATGGGAGCTGCACTTCAAGGTGGTATTCTCCGTGGTGATGTTAAAGAGTTGCTTCTTTTGGATGTAACTCCGCTATCTCTTGGTATTGAGACATTGGGAGGTATCTTCACTAGATTAATAAACAGGAATACTACCATTCCCACAAAGAAAAGCCAGGTGAGCTGTTGGATCTTAATGCAGTCTCCTGTTTATTTTTATTAATGCCTAGTTTCAACAGAATGGTTCTCCTTTCGTCCAGGATCCACATAATCTTTTCCATGTTGGGAGATTTGTGACTGTTCCATGTTTATACAAATATTACAATTTTCAAGAAACCTAAGTCACTGAAGTTAAATTTTTAAATTTGATGTGATTTTTCTTTGTCGAACTTTTCGTTTCTATTGCATCGTCCCTAATGTGACTTGACAAATTAGCATTTTCAAGAAACCTAAGTCACTGAAGTTAAATTTTAAAATTTGATGTGATTTTTCTTTGTTGAACTTTTTGTTTCTATTGCATCGTCCATAATGTGACTTTACAGCATCTTAAATTTTGTCTGCTGTCAAAAATGGGTCTGGAGAAGGATGACACATGGTGGTTGTCGAGGTCATAATTTCCAATGTGAAGTACGCTTGTTTTTTTTAGGTGTTTACAGTGTGTTGTTGCTTTGTGTATTTCAGGTGTTTTCTACTGCTGCGGACAACCAAACGCAAGTTGGCATCAAGGTATTACAAGGTGAACGTGAAATAGCATCTGATAATAAGCTTCTGGGTGAATTTGAGCTTGTTGGTATTCCTCCAGCCCCAAGGGGTTTGCCTCAGATTGAGGTCACCTTTGACATAGACGCAAATGGTATGGTCACTGTATCTGCCAAAGACAAGGCTACTAGCAAAGAGCAGCAGATTACCATTCGGTCATCTGGTGGTCTATCAGAAGATGAGATTGACAAGATGGTCAGGGAAGCAGAAATGCATGCCCAGAAGGATCAAGAACGCAAGGCACTTATTGATATCAGGAATAGTGCAGACACTACCATATATAGTATCGAGAAGAGCTTGAGTGAGTACAAGGATAAGGTCCCCAAGGAAGTGGTTACAGAGATCGAGACAGCTATTTCTGATTTGAGAGCAGCAATGGGGACTGAGAACATTGATGATATCAAGGCGAAACTTGATGCGGCAAACAAAGCTGTCTCAAAGATTGGAGAGCACATGGCTGGTGGCAGTTCTGGTGGTGCATCTGGAGGTGGTGGTGCACAAGGAGGAGATCAGCCACCAGAGGCAGAATACGAGGAAGTAAAGAAATAGATATTTATTCTAGGCATAATTGAATAGTGCATGAAAAAGACAAGAGAGAGATGTTATAGATCTACTTTCCTTCTAAAAATGAGTTTATTTTTTCCATCACTTTTCCCCTTCCCCGGAAGTATTTTGTGCTCAAGCTCAAAACTGGTTGTATCAATGGTCTTGAGTTGTGAATTTCTTAGCGTCTAGTCTTCTATGTTCAGTAGAACAGGTGAGTATGATTTTTGACAGCCCTTCAATGTTAAAATTGACAGAAACAATGCTTTGTTTCCACAATAATATGATACTGTCCTTTTAATTTACAGCTTTTTGCCCGCTTTACCTTTCCATATGTATCTGTCTCATCTTAGCAACCAGTAGAACTGATGTCAATATATAATTTAATTCTTTTCTCAATATTTTGGTATGGGAATAGGCTCTGAAAATTGTTTATTTTAGTTTGAAATTGCCGTAATGGTATCAAATTTTATGGAGAATTTTTTACAGCTTAACTATTATACCAAATTTTATGGAGATTTTTTTACAGCTTAAACTATTTAATAGTGTATTAGGTATATATGTGCTCATGTTTTGTGGCTACGTGGATATATATATATACCTTTAAAATACACTATTAAATAATGTAGCAGGCTAAAACATTTTTTTAAAAATTTGGTATCATAAAATAATTTTGATTAAAATTTAAATATATTTCATACTTTTTTTTTTATTGACATTGCTTTTCATTTTGGAACTGTTTCAGTTAGAAGAATAATAAAATTTACGCATATTTTGATAGAATAAAACAGCAGTTAATATTCTCATTAAGACAAAACGTGAGCATTTGTTTCAAAACTAACCTTTCCTATGTTTTCCTGTATGAATTCGATTATGTTCAATTATAAAAATAAAGATGAAGATTTGTTTGATTATCTTTTTTTTTGATGTAATCCTTTAAGAACCATTGAACGTGCCATAGAACTATTAATTAAAAGAAAACTATGATTTCTTCTCAATATTTGTTGTGTATTATGTATTGAACATAAATTTTGAAATTTATTTACTTGGTGCTTTAAGAAAGCAAAACTTTTCGATAAGGAGCATAGTATATCATTATTGATCTTACAGATTGAATTTTGTAAATTCAAATGTCAATATGGAAATTGCACATTTATTGCTAAAAACACATGAGGCTTGAATGCACATTAATCAAGCTAGTAAATTTGAATTTCTAATGCTTAAAACAAAAATTTAATTATAACATGAGATTTCTATTGATAATTTCAAGCGGAAAATTATTAAAAAAACAAAGAATACTATATAATGTTTTTTTTAAACTCCTTTAACATTAAATAAGAATGGTGCTTTTAAAAATATTTTGAAAAAAAAACATTCCACAAACCATTTATTTTACCATATACTCTATCTTTTATATATAAAGAATACAAGGATGGACTTAGAATATGCCCCATACTTCATGAACACATATTTTAAATCTTGAATAAATAAAAATAATCACAGTATAACTATTAGTAATATTTTGCCTCTTAAAATTGAATCAAACAAAATAACGTGTGTATATAAGTTGAATCACAGCTATTTCTAATCTATTTGTCCCTTTTTCTTTGCCTCTCTCTAAAACCCTAAACCCTAACACTGAACTTCCCCTTTACAGTTATAAAGTAGCGTTGGCCACACAGCCGCCGCCTTGCTCAATCTCTCCTCGCCGTGAACTACCTCTTCTCTGTTATGATCTTCTTAAGATCACAAGCTCAATTCACCAACAAATCAAAAAATGCAGAAGAAAACCAACTGTAGAATTTATTGATACCGAAGTTCTTTATTACAACTACTGATACTATAACTATGGAATCTACTGCTACGCCATTGATGATCTGCAAGGAGAAGAAGAAGAAGAAGAAGAAAAAGAAGAAGATTCTGGATAGAAGAAGAAAGAAGGAAAAAGAGAAGAGAATTGGTGTGACTTATTTTTCAGTTATTTCCCTCTCTCTTCCAGCATGACCACTTATAACAACCTCCACCAACAACCTGTACCCACGTGTCATAATCCTCACCCTCAACTTTCCTTAATCAACTTCCAATCTCATCCGTTCATTTTATATTTCTGTTAACCTTTCCATTTCCTGTTATTGCCAGATTCAAGGATCGAATCCCTGCAACCCATATTTGTTATACCTTTAACTGTTTAACTGCAGTTCATAATTGTCCCTTCCCCATCAAAGCATCCTTGACCTCAAGGATTAGAATCAAAACCAGGAAACTTAGCCTTCAAAAAATCATAATCCTCCCAAGTGGCATCCGATTAGACCATTGAACCAAAACCCGAACAGCAGCCACATTGTTTCGTTTAACCATCTGCCGCTGCAGAATTGCCACTGGCTTAACCAAAAACTGTCCGTTGTCATTTGTATAAGGCAATTCTGACTGTATAACCACTCGATCTCCGACCTTCTTCTTTAACAACGAAACATGAAAAACTGGATGAATCTTATAATGCGAAGGTAGAGCTAATTTATAAGCCAACAACCCAATTCTTTCGACTATCAAATAAGGACCATAATATTTAGAACTGAGCTTCAAATTCCGTCTCAAAGCAATAGAAGTCTGCCGATATGGTTGAAGCTTTAAGTAAACCCAATCTCCCACTAGAAACTCACGCTCGGTCCTTTTCTTATTCGCGAAAAACTTCAT
The DNA here is from genome assembly GCF_036512215.1 of Solanum lycopersicum. Classification (NCBI taxonomy): domain Eukaryota; kingdom Viridiplantae; phylum Streptophyta; class Magnoliopsida; order Solanales; family Solanaceae; genus Solanum; species Solanum lycopersicum. Next base: position 90,193,209 of record NC_090800.1, read on the forward strand.
TCTAGCTTGGGCAGTAGCTAGATTGTCTTTCAACAATTGAAGAAATTGTTGTTGATGCATCACTGCGTCTTCTGCTGCCTGTACTACTGTCTCCAAAAGAGGGTCAATTGAAAGTTGAGGCGGAGTATAACCATGCAACGCTTCGAATGGAGTACATCGCAGACCCGTGTGGAAGTTGGTGTTATACCACCATTCTGCAACAGGTAGCCATTGTTTCCACTACGTAGGCCTGCTTGTAGTCATACATCGAAGGTAATTTTCCAGACACCTATTGACTCTCTCAGTTTGTCCATCACTCTGAGGATAATAGGCCGAACTATAGTGCAATTGTGTACCCATTAGTTTGAACATTTCCTACCAGAACTTACTCAAAAATACCTTGTCTCTGTCAGACACAATACTGTCGGGAGTACCATGTAACCTATGAATATGTCTCCAATACAACTCAGCTACTGTTAGAGCAGTATATGGATGAGACATAGCTATAAAATGGGCATACTTGGTAAATCGATCTACCACCACCAATATCACGCTTTTAGCTTTCGACTTCAGCAAACCTTCTATAAAGTCCATGCTAATATTACTCCACGCTTGATTAGGAATTGGCAATGGCTGAAGTAAACCGGGATAGGCTGCATTGTCGTCCTTGTTACGATGGCAAACCTCACACTGAGCTACAGATTCATTCACCATAGCTCTCATTCTTGGCCAATAGAAATCTTGAGTTAACCTTTTGAAAGTGCCCAATTGGCCCGAATGTCCACCCAAAGGAGTGTCATGAAAAGTAGAAATTAGTTGTTGTCGTAAGGGCCCTTTGGAACCCACATAAACCTTGCCTTTCTTCCTTAAAACCCCATTGACGTTATGCCACAAACTAGGCCCGTGAACATCAACTGATATCAAGGTTAGCAGCTCTTGAACATAAGGATCCTCCATATAACTATGCATAATTTCTTGTATCCACATTGGCATAATCATACTCACAGCCATCAGTAAACCAGCCGAAGACTTTTCACTCTCTTGTAACCTTTCGTCTCGCCTGGATAGAGCATCTGCTACCCTATTCTCCGCTCCTTTTTTGTATCGCACCTCATATCAAGGTCTAATAATTTCGTTATTCCTTTTTTTTGTATAGCTGATGTTACTCGTTGTTCCAACAGATCTTTCAAACTGTGATGATCAGTCTTGACCACAAAGTGTTTGAACTGTAAATAATGTCTCCATTTATCCACTGCGTTAAGTAGAGCCATATACTCCCTCTCATAAATCGACTTGCCCCTATGTTTAGGAGCCAATACTTTGCTAAAGAAAGCAATTGGCCTCCCTTGCTATGTAAGTACAGCTCCAATACCCCTATGACTAGAATCAGTCTCTACCACAAACTCTTGGGTATAGTCAGGAAGAGTCAATACAGGTGTATTCGTCATAGCTATTTTAAGAGCTTCAAAGGTAGTTTTGGCATCCACACTCCATTTGAAGGCTTCATTTTTTAACAAATGAGTGAGTGACCTGCTGATGGTCCCATAATTTTGCACATACTTCCGATAGTAACATGTTAGCCCAAGAAATCCTCTTAGAGCCCGTAAGGTCTTAGGTCTAGGCCATTCTATCATAGCTCAAATCTTATGAGGATCGGTAGCCACCCCTTCCTTAGTAATAATATGGCGTAAGTATTCCACTTGAGCTTGCCCAAAAGAACATTTAGACTTCTTTGCAAACAACACATTAAGCCTCAAAGTTTCAAATACCACCTGCAGATGCTGTAAATGCTCCTCCATATTTCGGCTATAGATTAATATAGCATCGAAAAGGACTAGAACAAACCTTCTGAGCGATCTAAAAATCTAATTCATTAATGCTTGAAATGTTGCTGGAGCATTGGTAAATCCGAAAGGCATTACTCTAAACTCATAATGGCCCATGTGAGTCCGAAATGCCGTCTTGTGCATATCTTCCATCTTCATCCTAATTTGATGATAACCAACCCTCAAATCTACCTTAAAAAAGATTGACGCCCCATGTAGTTCATCCAACAAATCACCGACTATAGGTATGGGATACTTGTCTTTAATGGTCAAGTCATTCAATCCTCTATAATCGACACAAAACCTCCATGTTCCATCCTTTTTCTTTACTACCAATGTTGGTGAAGAATAAGACGATTGAATAGCCTGTATGATTCCACTACTAAGCATCTCTTTCACTTGCTTTTCCAACTAATTCTTTTGATGGAAGTTATATCTATATGGCCTCAGACTAACCGGTATAGCTCCCGTCTTAAGAGGAATCGCATGGTCAAACAGTCTTGCCGGTGGCAGTGACTTCGGTTCTGCGAAAATATCAGCATATTTAACCAACACATTATGAAGTCCCTCATCGATTACCTCCTCCTCACTGTTTGTCATCATGTTCATCATAAAAAGATGAGCAACTATAGCTTGACCCTTCTTCAACATCTTTTTCATTGATCCACTAGATAGCATACTCAAACTTCCCTCACCTGCAATTCCTGGCAGCACTAATTTATTAACTTTCCTGCCTATAGTAACACACTTCCGTTCATGATCAAACTTAGTCGGATTATGTTTCTTCATCCAATCATTTCCTAACACCAATGCACAACCACCCAAGGAAATAATGAGCAAATCTTCTATGAAAATTCTATCCTGCATTTTCCACGAAAATCCTTTACAGTGAGAGTTGCACATTACGTAATTACCATCTGCCACTGTCACTCGTACAGGAGAACACAGATGAGGTTGGTAGCCTGATGCAGCTACAATATGCTTATCAATGAAGCTATGTGTGCTCCCGAATCAATTAAAATTGCCAGTTGTCACTTCTTCACAGTCCCCCCGATAAGAATTGTATTCTCTCTTTTGTTATGACCAGTTAATGCATTAAGACACACAGCTTGTTGTACCTCTTATTCGACTACTCCTTCAATGGTTATCTCCTCCATGTCTTCCAATACTGACATCTGATCAACTTCCCTTTCCTTCTCAACGAATCCAGTTAAATAATTCAACTGTCTCGTTTTGCATATATGTCCCAACCCATATTTCTCTCCACAACGGAAACACAAGTGATTCGACTTCCTAAACTCATAAACTTCAGGAGTAAGTCGGTAAGGCCCATTTCTGTTAACCATCGCATTAGATGCTTTTCCTACTTCCTGCGCAGCTGCCGGCAACACTCTGTTCACTGTTCTATTCCTCCTTCGTGCAGCTTCAATAGCCATTTCCTTCATCCTCGCTTTCTCTACCGCTTCTTTCAACGTCCTCGGCTTGAACATTTTAACCTCAAATCTAATTTCCTCCTTCAAAGCTCCAATAAAACTAGATAAGAAATGATCTTCGTTCAAACCGGATTTCGTATAAGCATTCGAGCTTTAAGATCTTCAAATCTCCATATAAACTCATCCACAGTACCGATTTGTTGTAGCTTGTTAAACTCTTCCACCACATCACTTACTACAATTTCTCCAAACCTGCTGATTAAATCCTCTTTAAACTCGATCCAATTCGGTATTCCTCTGCTTAACACCATCGACTGATACCATACTTCAGCAACATCAGTCAAGTATAAAGCAACTATTTCTATCCTCTGTTCATTACCTACTCTGTATTGTGTAAAAAAACCTCTCACACTTTCGAATCCACACCTTCGGCTCTTGACCTGCGAAACCAGGTAACTCCCACCTCAGTAACGTCACTGCATTCGGCTGAACTCTATTGCGATTATCCCCATTCGGAGTAGGTACTAAGCCTGCTCCCACATTCGGAACTGTCACGACCGGAATCTAGACCCCAGACGAGACCGGCGTCGTTGACCTCTCGGAGGTCGCAGACAAGCCTGCTTACGTCATTCTTACTTTACATAGATTAATTTTAGCGGAAAATTTGAAATTTTTGATTCTTTAATCATACTTGCTGAACATTCTTAACATTTCGTAATCGTTCATCATCAACCATCTAACATTTAAGAGATAAGCAACTGAAAGAAATAATTCATTAAGTATTAATTGTATATCGGCCAAAATAGCACCAATACAAAGTTTGAACCAAAACAGGAAAGAAACGCTAGTGGAACATGCTCCGCTAGCTCAACTCTAAAACTACGCTAGAATGTAAAACAGTAGCATCCTCGAAAGCATGAGGACCTACCAAACTCCGGATGAATACTGATGTCCGGATAGCTGCAACAACGAACCTGTAGCTCTAGCGTCCACCTGTGCCTGCACCTAAAAGTAGATGTTCGTATGGAATTAGTACACACTTGTACTAAGTATGAGTATATGCAAGTACACACCAGGGACATGCATGAGGAAGAATAGCTCTTTCCTAACAACATGATTTTTGGAAGTCAAGTCAGTGGACTTGCCAAATTGAGATTGGGAAAGTTATGCCATGAGAGTGACATGCATCATTATAATTATCGTATAGCACACAAAACATAACATATTCATATAACACATAACATATAACACATACTTTCTTTCATATTATTCATTCGTATACCATGAGACCTTATTATCATAGACTTAACTTTAAGACTTTCCAAAATGAGGGCTCAACATATGGGACCTCAACTAGGGAGCCTTCTTTAGCAAACACAGAGTCTGCTTCACTCATTCATTCGTATTTCATTTCAATTCATTCATAGGCCAGTGCGAACACCAGGTATACCTAGGATGTAGTTTAAGACTCTCATCGGGTTTGCTGTGCAATGATCAGGAATGACCTAATGTCATTACCTGAATCTAGCTCACCTCTTGATTATCCTATCCTAACACCTTCGGTATCATTCATTTCTTTATATGATTCGTTTGAGGCTGGCCTCATTCATTCATTGGGAACTTTAACTTTAACCGACATAGATCATGTGAGCATCATGAAATCCAGTGTCTTCCCCACACCGAAAAGAGGTGGAATCACCGGCCAAAGCGATTCAATAACATGCTAGCGTATATGGGAATTTAACCCCGCCAGATCCCTATAGTGGCAATATAGGTTCAAAGACTAGGAGATGTATGGAGACCCATACCCGGCAAGCCGGACAGTCTCATCTCATGAGAATTACGTGAACCTCCGCCCTTCCCGAAAGAAGGCATCACCACTCATAGCTAGCCTATCGGTGCTCGGTATAAAGTTCCATTACATGCAACTCATACATCATAGAAGTTTGCTTCTAGTATGAAGACATCATAGCTCAATAGATGATTTCTCATCTCATCATTAGTATTAAGTGTTTTAAACTCAATATTTTTATTAGAGTATTCATAGAGACTGGTCTCTTCATTATCTTACACTCTCATTGGTGAGTATGTATCGGTAACATTTACTTAAGCTCATTTAAGATTGCTCTCATCATATGCATTAACCTCACATCATGATTGTCGCCACATTCTTCATTTCATTACGTATATCTTAGGTTCACTTATTCTTGAACGTATGTTAAACTTATATATCTATACATACAAGCCATGAGGCTTCATTTATAGTTCGTTAAGTGAATTCTTGTTTTTCTAAGATTATGTATTACAAGACTTATGTATCTTGTATATATGCCAAGATCTTTGATTTTTGATCTAAGTAGATGACATTATTCTTGAATATTTCACTCACGTATGACTTATGTATCAATACGGAGGTTTGGACACGAGAACCCAAATTTTGAATTATTTGGATATCATTTATATTTTTCATTGATTTTAGTTCTAATATTCATAAATTTAGAACTCTAAGTTAAGTCTCAACATTTTCGTGAAATAATAAATTTTCTATTTTAATTAGAATTCTAAATTAAATTTCAATCATTTACATGAAAGAATAATTTTCTAATTTAATTAGAATTCCAATTTAAATCTCAATATTTACATAAAAGAATTAATATTCTATTTTTAATTAAGATTCTAAATTAAATCTCAATGTTTACATAAGAGAATTAATTTTCCAACTTTAATTAGAATTTTAATTTACTATTATTATTATTTTTAATTAAATTCGCTTGAATAGGGAGGTTGTGGGTTCGAACCCCCACAGCCCCCCTCATTTTCCTCTTAATTTCGCTGGGAATGGAGGCTGTGAGGTGGTGGGTTCGAACCCCCACAGCCTCACCTTTATTCCCTTAATATTTTTACCCCCCCTTCAGCCCTGAGGTCGCGGGTTCGATCCCCACGCCTTGCATCCCCCCTTTTTATTTATTTATTTATTTTTTTTAATTCTTTGACATCCCAAAAATTTCCAGATTCTTTTTAAACCTATTTCTATGTTTTTGGAAATTTATTCCACTATTTTTCTGCACTTTTTCATCAAGTTTCACATTAGTTCTTAGGGAGATTTCATGGTTCATTCACTTCACTATGCTTCATCAAAATAAACATCACATTGCACACCCATTTCACACATAAAATACATGATAAATAAACAACTTATATACCCCAAAACAATGCCTAAAACACTGCCCTATACACACCCATACATCAACTTTTTCCGATCATATTCTGATGATCATTATCGCGATTTCCCGCACATAAACACATTCATATTTAATTTAAACACATCATTCATGCAAAAATCTAGCAGCACAACATACCCATCCTACAAATTCATTAGGGAGCTAAGGACAAGGACATACGAAGGGGAACAACCTTAGTTTCAAGAGTTTAAGAAACGTCCGAAAGAAAGTACTCTTGGAGAAAGAATTCCATGAGAGAAACTCATACCTTAATCGATGTTCAAACTTTAATGTTGCTGCCCGGAAAACTCCTCCAAACCACTCCCAATTCACTTCAAAGTATACCTCTCTCGACGAACCTCTCTTAGCCTTGACGTTTTGATTACTTTTTCTTTTGCTTAAAAATTTTTTTGTGAGTTCTTCAAGCATGAAAATTATTGATATTTTGGCAGAAATAATGTGAGGAAGATGGAGAACGTGAGAGAGGGAGTTTAGAAGCGTGAGAGAGAGAGGGCTAATTGGATTAGGAGACTAATTCAAGAATTAGTCAAATAACATTAAAATAAATAAATACAAATCTGTTTTATTTATTTATTTATTTATTCATTTAAAACGTGAAAGGACAATTATGCCCTTAAATACCTATTTATTCTTATTTACATAATTCTCTCTTTTTTTGAATCGTTACATTATCCCCCCTTAGGAACATTCGTCCCCGAATGACACTACCATTTCACCTCATAATGCCAATGAGATCATAACTTAATTGCTATGTACAATCAGCCAATAGCAACAAATATGAAGAGATAAGGAACTATAGCCTTACGAGTAGGAAGCCTAACCTCAAGAGTTGAAAAGATGTGGATATCGGGATCTCATGTCGGCCTCAGCCTCCCACGTAGCACCCTCAACAAGATGGTTTCTCCACAATACCTTCACTGTGGCAATCTCCTTGTTCCTCAGTCGCTTGACCTGTCTGTCTAAGATCTCAACAGGTACTTCCTCATAGGACAAGTCTTCACCAACCCCCAAACCTTCTACAGGTAGGATTGATGCTGGATCACCTAGGCACTTCTTCAACATAGAGACATGAAAGACTGGATGAACAGAAGCTAGCTCCGCAGGCAATGCTAACTCATAGGCCACCTCACCCACGCGCTGTAGGATCTCATATGGCCCCACATACCTCGGACTAAGCTTCCCTTTTCTACCAAATCGCATCACCCCTTTCATAGGCGATATCTTCAAGTAAACCTGGTCACCAACGTTAAATTCTAAGGGTCGTTTTCTATTGTCTGCATATGACTTTTGTCGGCTGTAAGCGGTAGCCAACCTGTCTCTAATCATTCTAACTTTCTCCAAGGCCTCATGAATGATCTCTGGACTCAAAATAGATGACTCTCCAACCTCGAACCACCCAACTGGAGATCTACACCTCCTACCATACAATGCCTCAAATGGTGCCATCCCAATGCTGGAGTGGTAGCTATTATTATACGAGAACTCTATCAAAGGTAGATGGTCATCCCAATTACCTCTAAAGTCAATCACACACGCTCTCAACATGTCCTCCAATGTCTGAATAGTGCGCTCTGCCTGCCCATCTGTCTGAGGATGAAAGGCAGTGCTAAGTTTCACCTGCGTGCCTAAGCTTTTCTGGAAAGATCTCCAAAAATGCGAAGTAAACTGAGCTCCTCTATCTGAAATAATAGACAAAGGAATCCCATGCCATCTCACAATCTCATCAATGTAGAGTCTCGCGTAATCCTCGGCCCTGTAAGTGGACTTCACAGGGATAAAGTGGGCAGACTTAGTCAGTCTGTCCACAATAACCCATATAGAGTCATGCTGCCTCCTAGTCCTCGGAAGACCAACTACGAAGTCCATATTAATGGCCTCCCATTTCCAAGTCGGAACCTCAATAATCTGAGTCAGACCACCAGGCTTAAGATGCTCTGCCTTAACCTGCTGACAATTAGGACACTTAGCCACATAGTCTGCAATATCCTTCTTCATGCCATCCCACCAATAAATCTGCTTAAGATTATGATACATTTTTGTGGAACCTGGATGTATGGAATATCTGGAACCATGGGCCTCTGTAACAATCTTGGTCCGTAAATCATCTACATCTGGTACGCACAACCGGTTCTGGTATCTAAGTATGCCATCATCTCCCAAAGCAAAAGACTCATTCATTTTTAACAACACTGAGTCCTTCATCTCCATCAACACAGGATCGAGATGCTGACCCTTCTTGACTTCCACTATCAGGGATGATTCAGAACTAGGGTGAACTGAAACACCTCCACTAGTAGAGTCAACTAACCGTACACCCAGCCTGGCCAGTCTGTGTACCTCTTTCACTAGCTCCTTCTTCTCATCCTCAACGTGGGCTGTACTCCCCATGCTCATCCTGCTCAAAGCATCAGCCACAACATTAGCCTTACCTGGATGATAGTGCACATTCATGTCATAATCCTTCAGCAGCTCCAACCATCTGCGTTGCCGTAGATTCAGCTCTCTCTGCGTGAACACGTACTGGAGACTCTTATGATCCGTGAACACATCCACGTGTACTCCATATAGATAATGCCTCCATAACTTCAACGCAAACACCACAGCTGCCAACTCCAAGTCATGAGTGGGATAATTCTTTTCATGAACCTTGAGCTGTCTGGAAGCATAAGCTATCACCTTACCAGCCTGCATAAGAACACATCCCAAACCGACCCTAGATGCATCGCAATAGACAGTGTAATTCTCGCCACTCTTAGGCAGAGTAAGTACCGGGGCTGAAGTGAGTCTGTCCTTGAGCTCCTGGAAACTCTTCTCACAAGTATCCGTCCATTCAAACTTGGATTTCTTCTTTGTCAAGGTTGTAAGTGGGGCAGCAATGGAAGAAAATCCTTCCACGATCCTGCGGTAGTAACCAGCCAATCCCAGAAAGCTACGGATATCGGTGGGTGTAAGAGGCTTTGGCCATTTCTACACCTTGACCGGACACAACATGGCCCAGGAAGGTCACTGATCTCAGCCAGAATTCACACTTGCTGAATTTGGCATACAACTGATGCTGTCTAAGTACCTGCAAGGTTAGTCTCAAATGCTGTTCATGCTCTTCCTTGGTCTTAGAGTAGATGAGAATGTCATCAATGAATACTATGACGAAAGAGTCAAGGTATTCACGGAAAACTCTGTTCATGAGGTCCATAAATGCAGCAGGTGCATTCGTGAGACCGAATGACATAACCAAGAACTCATAATGACCATAACGGGTACGAAAAGCTGTTTTTGGGACATCCCTATCCCTAACTCTAAGTTGATGATACCCTGAACGAAGATCAATCTTAGAGAAGAAACTAGACCCTTGGAGCTGATCGAACAAATCATCAATTCTGGGAAGTGGGTACTTATTCTTTATAGTGACTTTGTTGAGCTGCCGATAATCGATACACATTCTAAGGGTCCCATCCTTTTTCTTTACAAACAACACTGGAGCGCCCCAAGGGGATATGCTCGGCTGAATGAAACCCTTATCCGTGAGATCTTTTAACTGCAGCTTCAACTCCTTGAGTTCTGCTGGAGCCATTCTATAAGGAGGAATTGAGATTGGTTTAGTATCAGGTTCTAAGTCGATACCAAAGTCAATCTCTCGAAGGGGAGGGACTCCAGGCAAATCTTCAGGAAACACATCTAGGAATTCACTTACTACAGGCACCGAGTCTATGGAAGGAACGTCATGATCTAAATCATTAACACTCACTAGATGACATAGTAACCCTTTGGCCATCATTTTATTGGCCTTGAGATTTGAAACCAAGGGGTTAGGACGAATCGGATTGTACCCCTCCCAGACTAACTCTTCTCCATTAGGGAAGCGAAACCTCACCACCCTACTACGACAGTCCAAACAAGCATAATAGCTGTGAAGCCAGTCCATGCCAAGAATAATATCAAAATCGCGCATGGGTAACTCAATCAAGTTTGCACACATAGCCTTGCCACTCACAACTATTGGGCAATTCTTGTATACCCTATCGGTTCTCACATTTTCTCCTAAAGGCGTACTAACCACTATAGGATCATGCAGAACTTCAGGTAGTATTTCAAAGGTAAGGGCAAGCAGAGGAGTCACAAAGGAAAGCGTAGACCCTGGATCAAGTAAAGCATAAACAGAAGTTGAGAATACTTGCAGCATACCTGTGACCACATCAGCGGACTTCTCCTGCTCCTCCCTACCTTTCAAGGCATAAAATCTGTTCCTCTTCGGAGGTTCGGCTGCTGCTGCATTATGTGGGGTAGGCCTAGGCTGAGCATTACCCCCAGCCTGACCTCTGTTCTGGGGACAGTCTATGACCATGTGTCCACTCTTACCACAACCGAAACAGGCATTAGTGCCCTGTCTACATTCTCCAAGGTGCATTCGGCCACACTTAGTACAAGTCTTCCTTGGACGCTGCATCTCACCTCCATTGCCCCTCTTGGGTTCGGGTCTGCCTCCTCTAGGCGTTGTATTTCTCTGAGGGTCAGAATTTCCAGCACTCTGTTGCCCCTTCTTGAATTTGGGCTGCTCGCGGACGCCAAAATTGTTTCTGTGGCCTCCATGGCTGGGACCTGCCTGATCTTGAGGCCTAGGCCTCCTAACATCACGTACACCTCTCCTCTTTCGGCTGTCCTCTACCTGTTGGACATGCATCATTAATCTAGAAAGGTCCATATTATCATGGAGCATCGCAGCCCGACAATCTTCCTCTAGGTCTCCATTGATTCCTGTGAGGAATCTGCTCATCTCCTCCCTGCTGGTAGAAACCAAGGGAGTAGCATACCTGGATGATTTCAACAAAGTTAAGTACTCTCATCATTCTTGTTATCAAATACTAAGGGAAGCACATACCTTGATAACTTCACAAACTTCAGGGAATACTCCCTGACAGTCATGGATCCTTGCTTGAGGTTGATGAACTCCTCAACCTTGGCCTCTTTCATCTCTCTAGGGAAGAACCTTTCCAAAAATGCTGTCTTGAACAGCTCCCAGGTGACTGGCACCCCTCCTAGGACACGGCTATCTCGCCACATTTTGCACCAAGTCTGTGCAACATCTTTGAGCTGGTAGGAAGCCAACTCAGCCTTCTCAATATCAGTGGCCCCCATGGCCACCAGTATCTTATGCAACTCGTCTATAAATTCCTGGGGATCTTCTGAAGTCTTAGCCCCTGTGAAAATTGGAGGATTCATCCTCGTGAAGTCTCGCAGTCTGTCAGCTATGCTGCGAGCCGGTGGGTTTTCCCTCAGAACATCCTGCCGGTTGACTTGGGCAGTCATAGCTTGGGCCTGCATCGTGATGGCCTGTGCCATCTGGGCTAGAGATGCCCTCACCTCCGCATCAGTCAACCCAGCTGGGTTCACTGGCATGGCCACTCCTTCAGCTGGAGCCTGGGGTGGATTCTGATTACCCCTAGCTGCTGCTGCTCCCGTCCTCAGACCCTTAGTTCCCCAGGTATTCATTCTCTGAAAACAGCAAGGTTGATGTTAGACACGTTCGTAACACCAAGAATTTAAACATTAGGAAAAGCACAATAAGATAAGAAGAAGGGAAGTCTTTCCTACGCATCGTGCAGTCTCTAATCCAGGATAGTGGTGCACTTCACTACCATGACTTAGAAACTACTCAATGTGGTTGATGTGAACTCATTATTCGAGGAATTTAACCTAGCGCTCTGATACCAACTTTGTCACGACCGGAATCTAGACCCCAGACGAGACCGGCGTCGTTGACCTCTCGGAGGTCGCAGACAAGCCTGCTTACGTCATTCTTACTTTACATAGATTAATTTTAGCGGAAAATTTGAAATTTTTGATTCTTTAATCATACTTGCTGAACATTCTTAACATTTCATAATCGTTCATCATCAACCATCTAACATTTAAGAGATAAGCAACTGAAAGAAATAATTCATTAAGTATTAATTGTATATCGGCCAAAATAGCACCAATACAAAGTTTGAACCAAAACAGGAAAGAAACGCTAGTGGAACATGCTCCGCTAGCTCAACTCTAAAACTACGCTAGAATGTAAAACAGTAGCATCCTCGAAAGCATGAGGACCTACCAAACTCCGGATGAATACTGATGTCCGGATAGCTGCAACAACGAACCTGTAGCTCTAGCGTCCACCTGTGCCTGCACCTAAAAGTAGATGTTCGTATGGAATTAGTACACACTTGTACTAAGTATGAGTATATGCAAGTACACACCAGGGACATGCATGAGGAAGAATAGCTCTTTCCTAACAACATGATTTTTGGAAGTCAAGTCAGTGGACTTGCCAAATTGAGATTGGGAAAGTTATGCCATGAGAGTGACATGCATCATTATAATTATCGTATAGCACACAAAACATAACATATTCATATAACACATAACATATAACACATACTTTCTTTCATATTATTCATTCGTATACCATGAGACCTTATTATCATAGACTTAACTTTAAGACTTTCCAAAATGAGGGCTCAACATATGGGACCTCAACTAGGGAGCCTTCTTTAGCAAACACAGAGTCTGCTTCACTCATTCATTCGTATTTCATTTCAATTCATTCATAGGCCAGTGCGAACACCAGGTATACCTAGGATGTAGTTTAAGACTCTCATCGGGTTTGCTGTGCAATGATCAGGAATGACCTAATGTCATTACCTGAATCTAGCTCACCTCTTGATTATCCTATCCTAACACCTTCGGTATCATTCATTTCTTTATATGATTCGTTTGAGGCTGGCCTCATTCATTCATTGGGAACTTTAACTTTAACCGACATAGATCATGTGAGCATCATGAAATCCAGTGTCTTCCCCACACCGAAAAGAGGTGGAATCACCGGCCAAAGCGATTCAATAACATGCTAGCGTATATGGGAATTTAACCCCGCCAGATCCCTATAGTGGCAATATAGGTTCAAAGACTAGGAGATGTATGGAGACCCATACCCGGCAAGCCGGACAGTCTCATCTCATGAGAATTACGTGAACCTCCGCCCTTCCCGAAAGAAGGCATCACCACTCATAGCTAGCCTATCGGTGCTCGGTATAAAGTTCCATTACATGCAACTCATACATCATAGAAGTTTGCTTCTAGTATGAAGACATCATAGCTCAATAGATGATTTCTCATCTCATCATTAGTATTAAGTGTTTTAAACTCAATATTTTTATTAGAGTATTCATAGAGACTGGTCTCTTCATTATCTTACACTCTCATTGGTGAGTATGTATCGGTAACATTTACTTAAGCTCATTTAAGATTGCTCTCATCATATGCATTAACCTCACATCATGATTGTCGCCACATTCTTCATTTCATTACGTATATCTTAGGTTCACTTATTCTTGAACGTATGTTAAACTTATATATCTATACATACAAGCCATGAGGCTTCATTTATAGTTCGTTAAGTGAATTCTTGTTTTTCTAAGATTATGTATTACAAGACTTATGTATCTTGTATATATGCCAAGATCTTTGATTTTTGATCTAAGTAGATGACATTATTCTTGAATATTTCACTCACGTATGACTTATGTATCAATACGGAGGTTTGGACACGAGAACCCAAATTTTGAATTATTTGGATATCATTTATATTTTTCATTGATTTTAGTTCTAATATTCATAAATTTAGAACTCTAAGTTAAGTCTCAACATTTTCGTGAAATAATAAATTTTCTATTTTAATTAGAATTCTAAATTAAATTTCAATCATTTACATGAAAGAATAATTTTCTAATTTAATTAGAATTCCAATTTAAATCTCAATATTTACATAAAAGAATTAATATTCTATTTTTAATTAAGATTCTAAATTAAATCTCAATGTTTACATAAGAGAATTAATTTTCCAACTTTAATTAGAATTTTAATTTACTATTATTATTATTTTTAATTAAATTCGCTTGAATAGGGAGGTTGTGGGTTCGAACCCCCACAGCCTCACCTTTATTCCCTTAATATTTTTACCCCCCCTTCAGCCCTGAGGTCGCGGGTTCGATCCCCACGCCTTGCATCCCCCCTTTTTATTTATTTATTTATTTTTTTTTTAATTCTTTGACATCCCAAAAATTTCCAGATTCTTTTTAAACCTATTTCTATGTTTTTGGAAATTTATTCCACTATTTTTCTGCACTTTTTCATCAAGTTTCACATTAGTTCTTAGGGAGATTTCATGGTTCATTCACTTCACTATGCTTCATCAAAATAAACATCACATTGCACACCCATTTCACACATAAAATACATGATAAATAAACAACTTATATACCCCAAAACAATGCCTAAAACACTGCCCTATACACACCCATACATCAACTTTTTCCGATCATATTCTGATGATCATTATCGCGATTTCCCGCACATAAACACATTCATATTTAATTTAAACACATCATTCATGCAAAAATCTAGCAGCACAACATACCCATCCTACAAATTCATTAGGGAGCTAAGGACAAGGACATACGAAGGGGAACAACCTTAGTTTCAAGAGTTTAAGAAACGTCCGAAAGAAAGTACTCTTGGAGAAAGAATTCCATGAGAGAAACTCATACCTTAATCGATGTTCAAACTTTAATGTTGCTGCCCGGAAAACTCCTCCAAACCACTCCCAATTCACTTCAAAGTATACCTCTCTCGACGAACCTCTCTTAGCCTTGACGTTTTGATTACTTTTTCTTTTGCTTAAAATTTTTTTTGTGAGTTCTTCAAGCATGAAAATTATTGATATTTTGGCAGAAATAATGTGAGAAAGATGGAGAACGTGAGAGAGGGAGTTTAGAAGCGTGAGAGAGAGAGGGCTAATTGGATTAGGAGACTAATTCAAGAATTAGTCAAATAACATTAAAATAAATAAATACAAATCTGTTTTATTTATTTATTTATTTATTCATTTAAAATGTGAAAGGACAATTATGCCCTTAAATACCTATTTATTCTTATTTACATAATTCTCTCTTTTTTTGAATCGTTACATTATCCCCCCTTAGGAACATTCGTCCCCGAATGACACTACCATTTCACCTCATAATGCCAATGAGATCATAACTTAATTGTTATGTACAATCAGCCAATAGCAACAAATATGAAGAGATAAGGAACTATAGCCTTACGAGTAGGAAGCCTAACCTCAAGAGTTGAAAAGATGTGGATATCGGGATCTCATGTCGGCCTCAGCCTCCCACGTAGCACCCTCAACAAGATGGTTTCTCCACAATACCTTCACTGTGGCAATCTCCTTGTTCCTCAGTCGCTTGACCTGTCTGTCTAAGATCTCAACAGGTACTTCCTCATAGGACAAGTCTTCACCAACCCCCAAACCTTCTACAGGTAGGATTGATGCTGGATCACCTAGGCACTTCTTCAACATAGAGACATGAAAGACTGGATGAACAGAAGCTAGCTCCGCAGGCAATGCTAACTCATAGGCCACCTC
Source organism: Solanum lycopersicum (assembly GCF_036512215.1). Lineage (NCBI taxonomy): Eukaryota > Viridiplantae > Streptophyta > Magnoliopsida > Solanales > Solanaceae > Solanum > Solanum lycopersicum. The sequence continues at coordinate 90,209,155 of NC_090800.1, forward strand.
ACCCACGCGCTGTAGGATCTCATATGGCCCCACATACCTCGGACTAAGCTTCCCTTTTCTACCAAATCGCATCACCCCTTTCATAGGCGATATCTTCAAGTAAACCTGGTCACCAACGTTAAATTCTAAGGGTCGTTTTCTATTGTCTGCATATGACTTTTGTCGGCTGTAAGCGGTAGCCAACCTGTCTCTAATCATTCTAACTTTCTCCAAGGCCTCATGAATGATCTCTGGACTCAAAATATCTAATCATTGATGGTTTAGCTGAGTTTATGGTTGATTGTAGAACAGTAAATTTGTTCAATTGTTATAGAGGTTGTAGTTGGATTGGATTGAATGGAAGTATGTGTGAACGACTAGTAGGTATTATTAAGCCGGAAGCTTATTACTACTGTTCTTTTATTTATAAAATATTAAAAAAATTATGTAACTATCTATGTCACTGTTCCACGAAATAAAATCTGCAGTTCTTTTTCCACTATCCTGTGAGCATGGAATTCAAAAAATTTGGGAGAACTTTGTTAATGTTTGCCAAATTGTCACTTTAATGCTTACTTTTACTTTTAGTGGATTTTTCTTTGCAATCACCACTAAGCAGCACCAAGGAAAAGTGACATTCTTTTTGGGACAAGGCTAAAAATGTAGAGGGTGCCGCATAAATTGGAGTGCTATAGAAGTTTTGCATTCAAATAAAGAGTTCTTTTTTACCAGATATGAAGTATTGAGTAATTTGGAAGATGTTGGTTGGGTTAAGGGAAATTTTGGCTTTGACAAGTTTAGATGCTGACTGAACTGCGTGTAATAGTGTTTATGCATTAACATGTGTCTGTATCTGAATTAATGATATAGTTCTAGAACTTTGCAATTTTGTTTTCTCTCAGAATATAGATTAATATCGAGGAATTTAAGCTTAATGTCCCCGTTCTATTTTCATCAAGAAAACATTGTCTTTAAGTTTTCAAAATCTTATGTATTTTAGGAACTACCAAAATTAAACTTAGGATCTTTGCAATTTTTTATATTTATTTTCATCTTAGAAAATATCGTACTATTTTTTAGTACCTCACAAATTGGATATTTGACATGATAGACAAATATTGGAATTATGAGCATGGAGACGGTTGGGTCTGAGCAATCAAGAGAGAAAATGAAGAAAGACAAGAAAAAAAGGAAGGCTGAAACAGAGGGACCTGATACCCCATCAACCTCTCACATTTCTAGCAATCCTATGGAGAAGAAGAAGCAAAAAAGAGCTGTAGACAAAGAGAGGCGCAGGGTGGAGACCGAGAAAAAAACCGAAGCCCAGCAAGTAGTGGTGTCCTCTGAATTGAAAAGTAATAAGAGCGCGGTGATTTCTCCCACTACTAGTGGATTGCCTGAGTTCCACATTGCTGTATTTAAGGACCTTGCAGCTGCCGATGCTTCTATTAGAGAAGCAGCTGCTAATTCTTTAGTTGCTGAGTTGATTGAAGTTCAGAAGGCTTATGATATTCTAGAGAACAAGGAAGTGGTTGAGGGACAGCTCAAATTGGAAGCTGAAAAGGATGATGGGTTGAACAACTGTGCCCCTTCGTTGAGATATGCAGTTCGGAGGCTAATTCGGGGCATTTCTTCATCAAGAGAGGTGGGTTAGGTTAACTTTTAGCACAATGTTCTGTGGGTTTGTTTAAATTTTGTGCCTTGTTATATTTGACGATTTAATTTGAATGCTTCAATAAGGGCTATATGCCTTCACATTTTCATTTTATTGTTGAATAATTTTTAGGGAGACTTATATCTCTATGGGTTCTTGTTGACATACCCAACTGATGAAAGCACATTCATGCTGGAAGGGTTGTATTGCACAATACGACGCTTAGGCTGTCTTTCCTGTATTGACCTTTAAAAGGTTATTTTATTTTAGAATAGAACCATAAAAGGTTACCTTCTTGCAGGTAGATACTCACAGCTTGTGTCATTGAATTTTTTCAGTAGTCCTATGGTCTACAGTTTTGAATTAAAAGGTTAAATGATATAATGTAGGCTTAAGAGACAGGTGTCTCTTCTGCTTATAGTCCCATGTTCCATGGTTGTCTCGATCAACTGCTCCCATATAAAGCCTCATCTATTTCCTTGTTTGTGCAGTGTGCAAGGCAAGGGTTTGCATTAGGCATGACAGTGTTGGTTGGTGCTGTTCCATGCATAAAAGTGGATGCCCTGTTGAAGCTTATTGTTGAATTATTGGAGATCTCTTCTTCCATGAAGGGTCAGGTGGGAAGGATCTCCTTTTGTGAAATGTTACCTTTCTCAAAAAAAAAATAATAAGGATCTCCTTTTGTGAACTGATAGTTTTCTTATGGTCTGTCTGAAAAGCTTAACTTGGTTTTGTAGGACATGAAAGATTGCCTATTGGGACGCTTATTTGCTTACGGATCTATTGCAAGATCAGGGAGATTAACTTTGGAGTGGACTGCTGATAAGAACACTCCTTATATTAAAGAATTTGTTGGTTCTCTTGTCTGGCTGGCAAAAAAGAAGCTCTACTTACAAGAGCCTGCTGTCTCAATTATTTTGGAATTGGTTGACAAGGTCTTTCACTTTTACAAGCCTATGAATTGCAAATTTATTCTCTGTACATTCACTTTAGTTATCTATTGAAAATGACTTCACTGATTGCCTTTTCCTGCGTCATTATAAACTCGTATGAGCTCACCATCCCCTTATTGAACTTGCAGTTTTTTTTTTTACTTGCCTATAAAACATAAAACATCATCTCTTCCTACTCTTCCCGCTACATCTTACTTATTTTTGGGCAAGAAAATGTTATACGCTTATCCAAATAATATCACCTCTTCCTACAACTAAGCTGTGGTTTTGTTATGTTGCCGATTTAACTTTCTTCATTTAGTGTGTTTTTGCTTCAGCATGCTGTCCATTTCACTTTCTTCATTTAGTTTATTTTTTGCTTCAGCATGTTGTCCTCTATTTGTAGTCTTTGCTTAGGCTGCATTCAGTTTAGCCGTCTCACCATCCATATTTTTGCCATGCCAGTTACCTGTTGAAGTTTCATTGAACCATGTTCTTGAAGCTCCTGGGCTTAAAGAGTGGTTTGAAAGTGCAACGGAAGTTGGAAATCCTGATGCTTTGCTTCTTGCCCTTGCCATACGTGAAAAAACTGGTGTTGATAACAAAGATTTTGGCAAGCTTCTGCCTTTTCCTTATAGCCCCAGCCGGCTTTTCAGTGTGGAACATTTGTCCTTGCTTTCCAATTGCTTGAAGGTGCTACTGAACTTCTTCATTTTCTTTCCTTGAAAAGGATTGTTCATTAGTTTGATTTTTGTCGACTTTATGGATGTGCAGGAATCCCACTTCTGCTTGCCACGAACTCATAGTGTATGGTATTCCTTGGTAAATATTCTTTTACCTGAAAATGTTCAACAAGATTTTGATCCCTCAGCAGCTTTAAATTCCACAAGGAAGCACAAAAAAGGCCGCAAGGGTAGCTCAGCTGAAGAAGATATTGAGAAAAATCTTAAAAACTTTTGTGAAGTTATCATTGAAGGATCACTTCTTCCATCATCTCATAATTGCAAGAATTTGGCGTTCAATGTTTTGCTGCTTCTCCTTCCAAAATTGCCCACATCGTGCATCTACAACGTCCTGTCTTACAAAGTTGTCCAGTGCTTAAAGGACATACTTTCTGCGAAAGACACTAATCTATTCAAAGCCAGTCAATACTTTTTAAGAGAATTTTCTGAGTGGGTCAAGCATGATGATGTTAGAAGAGTGGCAGTTATTATGGCTTTACAGAAACATAGTAATGGGAAGTTTGATTGCTTCACCAGGTCAAAAACAGTTAAAGAGTTGATGGCTGAGTTTAAAACTGAGTCTGGATGCATGCTTCTCATTCAGAACTTAGTTGACATGTTCCTGGATGAAGCTCGTGCTTCAGAGGAGACTTCAGATCAGAGTCAAACTACAGATGACAACTCAGAAATTGGTTCCTTAGAAGATAAGGATTCTGTTGGAACAGTAGGAACGCCCGATTTTTTGAAAGGATGGGTTGTAGAGTCACTTCCAAATAGCTTGAAGCATTTATCTCTGGATACAAATGCAAGGTTCAGGGTCCAAAGAGAAATTCTAAAATTTTTGGCAGTGCAGGGTCTATTTTCTTCGACACTTGGAACTGAGGTGACATCTTTTGAATTGGAAGAAAAATTTAGGTGGCCAAAGTCTGCCATTTCAAGTGCTCTTTGTAGGATGTGCATTGAGCAGCTGCAGTTACTGCTATCCAATGCTCAAAAAGGCGAAGGACCTCAAGTTGTGCCTAGTGGTCTTGAAGCTAATGATCTTGGAGCTTATTTCATGAGATTTCTTACCACATTGCGAAACATTCCTTCTGTTTCGCTGTTTAGATCCTTGGGCGACGATGATGAAAAAGCTATCAAGAAATTGCAGGCTATGGAGTCTCAGCTCTCAAGACAGGTGCTATTTTGTGTTGCTTCATTTTGTAGAATCGTAATAATGTTACTGACTTCAACACTGGTCAAAGTTTTGTTTCTCTGTGAAACCAATGCCGCTTGCTTTAGGCCTTTTAATTCTCTCTTTTATTGTTTGATAAGAACGTACTCCAACATTGGTGTGAGGTATATCAGTTAGCTCTTATCTGAAACAGCCATAACTTGTTATTACTCATCTTATATCAATTATTGCCATCAACAACTTGTATTTTATTTATGCATATTGACCACTATTCACCGTGTACAGGAAAGTGAAAACTTATCAATATTATCTGTGTGGAAGTTTGATTGTTAATCCTTTTCTTCTCTGACCTAAATCTTTTCTCCAAACAATTGCAGGAGAGAAGCTTGGGTCCAGGTATTGCCAAAAATAAGTTACATTCCATGAGGTACCTTCTGATACAATTGTTGCTTCAAGTCCTACTTCGCCCTCAAGAATTTTCTGAAGCCGCCTCTGAATTGGTTATTTGCTGTACCAAAGCTTTTCGATCTTCTGATCTTCTTGCTTCCTCTGGAGATGATGAAGCAGAGGGAGATGATAGTCCTGAATTCATGGATGTTCTAGTGGACACTATGCTTTCGTTGCTGCCACAATCATCAGCACCGATGCGGACAGCTATTGAGCAGGTAAACAATAGGAAAAAAAAAGCATAATATTCCATCAGTTCTTATGGTGATTTAATATTTCCCAAAACCATGACCTTGTGACATGCTAGTCATTATTTCTAATGCATTATTGCACCTACTGTATTTTGATGTGAACTTCATTCTGAATCTTTTTGACCAAATTAATAAGAGAAGCAACCTAAAAGGAGGTGAAGTTTTTACTTATACGGATGTTTTGTCTTAGAAGACTGAGTTCTCAATCTCAAGCTGTTAGGTGGTGTAGGCGATATGAATTTTCACTGTTCATGCTGCTCCATTTAGACCCATCTCAATCTTTTTTAGCACTAGAAGTTCTCTACATATTTTACTGGCAAACTAACCTCTTGAGAAATAATTGTCAAAAAAAAAAGCATCTTGAGAAAAAACTAGCGGACTCCTAGTCTACATTGGACTCAAAGTAAGCATACCAAGATGACTATAATTTAATCACAACTGATTCACATAACCAATCTTGATTTTTCCTTATTGTACCTTGGCCCCTCTCTAATTAGTGACCATGATTTATGTAATCTGTTTAGTTCGCTCTTCGGTTTTTAAAGTTTTTTCACCAATTGTTAACACCCCTAGGTAATGCAATAGTTCTCCTGGGAAACAAAATTCATGATGATATGTCACTCATGCTGGACGATTGGGTCTATTTAGTTATCTGATAGAAGATATCTTTTCTTTTTCCTTTTTTCTTTTTAATTGTTGAAAGGTAATATTCAAATTTTAAGCACAATATTCTTAGCACTGCAAGCCTTATCTAAAGGAAGATGTGGTTTTTATAACCAGGACATTTCTCATGTCCAATGACGCAAAGTTTGAAACTCGGTGGATAATTGGTTTGGCCTTCTACCCTTTTGCGCTTAAACATTAGGCTATTTCGTACGGCAAGATTCACACTTGTGATGTGCTCCTAACTTGCACATCCTGCCCTTTGCTCTTGCCCCTAGACAAAACCCTTCGGGTCAAGTTTTTTCTGAATACAGGACTCAGTTTATCCTTTTTCTGTGGTTTTGCACATGGATTTACTGTTAATTATTTGATGAGAAAATAGTGAATGCAATGCTTCATTTAATTCCTTTATTGGGATACACCTGTTTTGGTTTTTATATCAATGGTATTCCGTCTTGTTTTTCTTTGTTTCCTCTTCGGTTAGTTTTAAACAAATTGAATTTTTTAGTCTTCTCTCAAATTGTTAAAATTTATGATCTTCACTTTGGAAAAACACCTTATAATAATGGTATCATATTTCAAATTAACTTGACATGGTCAATTTTAAGAATTCGTTAGGACATGTTTTTGCTGATCTCTTCATTACAGAGTTTGCTTATCATGCAAAAATAATATTTTCTTGTTCTTTCGGTGGTAAAAGAGGATAAAATGTCGATAGCTCTACACTATCTTTCCTTGTCCATTGATGCTCAACATTAAAAGCACGTAGTAGATGCATAGTACGAGTACATGGTAATTGTTGGGAGCTTTTTTTTTTCTTTTTTTTTTTTGCAAAAATGCTCATGTTTGCATTCTTTTTGGATAACCTTGTAGTCTGGGCTAGTTTGTGCGCCCTTTAATTAACTCCATAGGTACTGCACCTCCCACCTTCACAAGTACTGCGTAATCCATCCACTAAGTCCTAGGTAAAGGGAAAGAAATCATTGGAGTGTTTTTACTCCCTTGGGATTTGAAATTGAGACCTCACGACTCGAACCACCTCATTGAATACTAGGCAATACCTTTCTGTGCATGTATGAATACTTGAAAATTGATTGTTTCTGTTCTTTTTAATTATGTTTCTCTTTGTGAAGTACTTGAGTTTGTTTGGACTCTGCAACAGCTGCTGTTGCTCAGGCTCTTCTTCAGCTACTTAAAAACATTTTTTCCTTTATAGGTTTTCAAATGTTTTTGTGAAGATGTTACGGATGATGGGTTACATCGAATGTTGCGGGTTATAAAGAAAGATCTCAAACCAGCCAGACACCAAGAAACTGACAGTGAGAATGAAGATGACGATGATGACGACGTTCTTGACATTGAAGAGGCTGAGGAATCTGATGAAGCAGAGATGGATGAAACTGCGGAGAGGCATGCACATGTGGATGACTCAGAGACAGTAGTTGGTGTTGAGGGTGTTACCTCAGAACTTCCTGTAGCTTCTGATGATGATTCTGATGAGGGATTAGATGATGATGCAATGTTCCGCCTGGACACACATCTTGCTAAAATGTACAACGCTAAGAAGAACCAGGCTGGTAGTGAAACTGCTCATTCACAGCTTGCCCTCTTCAAACTTCGTGTCCTCTCGTTGCTGGAGATTTACCTACACGAAAATCCAGGCAAGTCTTTCTTCATTCACTAAGGGGTCGTTTCGTGTGAGGGATAAGAATAAATAGTTGTTCTATAAAATTTTGATGTCTTGTTTGGTTGGCATGTTTGGAATAACTTATCCCACCATTTATAGCATAGTGATTGGATAAGTTATCCCCTAAACATGGTGGGGAAGTAATTGATCTTGGGATAGGTAGTTCCCAACCAAACAACCCCTAAAGGATTGCTGTTTCCTGGCTAGGATGAGGATGATTCATGTATTTAAAGTAGCATACTTTTATCATCTTTGATATTTCTTTAGTTGCTTTGTTTAGAACTCAGCAAACCCAGTACAGTGGTTGGTCATTATTTTGCAATCCCACATATATTACAGGTTTAAGTTATGAGTTAAAATATGTATTATTTTATGTGGAGTAGTAAATGGAATAATTAATAGAAGGATTGGTAATACATGGATTAAAGTACTACAATGATAAATTTATCCTCTATTACTCCACAGTTAGATTCTTGGCTTTGGTTATGGTACTTTCATGTCCCAGTTCTGTTCCTTGCATCATTTTTATAGATTTAACATTTTTTTATTGACACTGGTAACTTTAGTCTTAGTCTAAACTGCTACCTATAACTAGCACATCAAAGATATCATCTGTCCTAGTCCATCTTGATCTTCTGTAAGCTATTCTGCGCACATCAAAGATTTAACATTTTATCATGCATTGTTAATAAGTTTTTTATTTTAAGAGTTATATAGTTTATATTAATTTCTAATACAACAAACAAATATTAACAACCACATATACTGTAAAATCCCACAAGTGAGGGGAAAACCGGAAAAACAAATATGTGAAGAAATAATTCATGCATTGTGTGATCCCTACATAACCAAGCTCTACATATCTGACCCCCACATTACTTATTCCTTCATAACCTACATATTGATGCATTTTGGGGCGAAGTCAATTAGACTAACTTTTCTCATTTAATTTTACATGTACTAATTGCTCCTCTTGTGCGTCATCATTCCTTGTTCTGTTCAATTTAATTAACCGTATTTCAACCTTATTTGCCTTGTATACATGTTGACTTGTAGATGCCTAACGTCTCCTAAAGATGTTGTTGGACTCACTATTCTTATGTATCAATCACTTTGGGCATCTTTATATGGCATGTCATTCCTATGATCCTATCAAATCCTCGCTTCAGCCTTTCTATTTTAGTTCTGCATGTATGGCTTTTAATCTGTCGATTCTCCTCAAAAATATTACCTATTATAAATACCATGAATAAAAGATTCTCCTGTATACACTTTGATCTTGTGGCTGAATATCATGATCTGAGGCTTTTGTTCCTCTTGTATTAAGCACTGCTGTATACACTATTTGTTTGATCTTATTGATTCATTAAGGTGTTAATTGTTATCTAAATTTTCCACTTTGCAGAGAAGCCAAAAGTAGTGAAAATATTCTCAAGCCTAGCTCATGCATTTGTAAACCCTCACACTACGGAAGGTAACGAACAACTTGGCCAGCGAATTTGGGGAATTTTACAGAAGAAAATCTTCAAGGCAAAGGACTATCCAAAAGGTGAAGTCATCGAATTCCCAGTTCTTAAGTCTCTCTTGGAAAGGAACTTGGTACTGGCAGCAAAACATTTCAAGAAAAAGAAATCTGCCTCTAGTTTGTCAAAGAAAAAGCTGTCTGCTGCCTTGAATAGATTCAAAATGATCAATTCTCTTGCCCAGAGTTCAATATTTTGGATTTTGAAGATTATTGATACGAAAAAACGTCCAAAATCTGAACTTGAGGAGGTTTCTTGTATATTCAGAGAAAAACTGGAGGGTTACTTAGATAGTAAAAGTACTCGAATGAAGTGCGAGTTTCTAAAAGAAGTCTTTAAAAGGCGACCACGGATTGGATATCCTCTATTTGGGTTCCTTTTGGAGAAATGTGCTAGTGCAAAGCTACAGTTTCGTCAAATTGAAGCTCTTGAACTGGTCATCGAGATGTTAAAATCGTTTGTTTCTTCAAACCCTGATGACAACAGCCATTTTGCCGAGTTAGGCAGCCATCTTGCCAAGTCAGGGTGTCTTGTTAATGTGTTGTTGAAAAATATGCCGGATAAGGCATCACGACGAGCTGATGTTCGTAAGTTTTTTGGAAAAGTGATTCAGGTCTTAACAGATGTTGAACTGAGGGCCTTGTTTCTTAAGGCTCTGGAACCTGATTGTGAAGCTCAACTGAAGGGCATGTTTCCTGTTTTAAATCAGTGAATGGTAGGGGCAAAGGTATATGACAATATTCATAATTCGCATGTTGGGGTGACCAATTTGTCATTGTTTCCTAGCGTTTAATCAGACCATAAGTTATTTATAATTTTGTTTACTACTGGAATTTACTGTTTTCACCAAGATTTTTCTTGGGTTGTTGAAAAACTTGTAGCAACACCAGTTTTGGTTATATGTAATACTTCATAGTAACTGTACAATTCCAAAATTTTGGCATACGTGGCGCGAATTGACATCTTACCAATGATTGTTTCCATTCGTCATTCTTCACCCCTATTATTTCACGTCATTATTTATCATTGTGAGTCTATAGTTGATAAATTCGTCTCAGTGAAACAAGAGTAATTTTTTGCACAAATTCTTACCAGCCAATCATGAAGCCAAATGAACTTATCTACACAACGAGAGAACATCAAGCTTTTTTGACAATATGTAGGAGTTCATTAACAGTAGAAAGATGCAACAGAAGACTCCAATCTTGGATTTGAAGAAAAAGAAGGATAGAAGTACACAATTCAAAGTAGCTTAAGAAAGAGTGACACAACTCTAGTCTATAATGTAACAGAACTTTCTCCTTCACGGAGAACTTGAACCCGTAAGTGAAGGTCTTTGTTGCGCTTTCCTCTTACAAATTCACAAATACAATGGTCATTTTTCTCCACAAGGTTCCATCTACATAAACTGCGCCATCCACCTACAAGCCATATTCTACCGTCCTTCCACTTGTTGAGTTTCGTCACAAATTCTCTGCCAATAGAGTCGCGAATGGTCATACTTGAAGGCAGTTCAAGTTTGTAGTCCTTTACCACATCAACCGGAACATACTGAATTGGGAACAAAGACTTTGTCAAGTAAGAAATGATATAACGATTGAACTACAAAATCATTCACGAAATAGTGAAAATGATTATAATTACCAGTTGATCTCTCCTCTTTGATCTTATTTTTGCTACAAAATAAGGATTTTTCGGCTGTGTTGCACGTCCACTTTTGAATATATCTACACCAAAATGGTCGTGACGATTCCTCACCTTGCAAGCAAAGGCTGTTTTGCATCTAGATTTAGTTGGTTTGGTTCATAAACAAAAATCTCATGAAACACAAATATCTACCCATGTAATTTTACAATTTTACTAACATGAATTTAAGAATGAAAGAAAAATTTTAACATGTACCAAAAGTATTAAAAAATGAAATTTAACTTTATTCCAAAAACTAAAACAAAAAGCACCCTTAGGCTTGTTTCGTTAGCCTTTCGAACTTATTATCTTAAACATTTTATATGACTTGAAGATGATCTCCAAATATACAAAGATTTTCTTTTTTAAAAAAAAAAAAAACTTACTAACAAGAAAAAAGACGATACAAAAATATTAATTGGTGTTTACCTTTTGATCGTAGCGCCTCTTTCTTATGTGTGTTAGTTCTTTGATTCTCTCCCTCATCTTCTTCTTCTTCATCTTCATCGTCTTCTTCTTCATCTTCCACGTAACATGCTACCTTTTTAGTCTCTTTATATTCCTCGTCCTTATCCTCGTCCTCATCCTCGTCCTCATCTCGTTCTCCCATGTACTCCACATCGTTATCGTAGGAAGAAAAACTATTACAGCTATCACTAGCCCAATTCTTCTCTTTTGACTCTCTACTCTTTTGATGTTCAACAATCATTTCTTCCGCTTTTAAACCTCCAACTCCGTTCTTTTCACATTTAGTTCTTCCAAGTAATTTAAAGTCAAACATTTTATTTCCATCATAGTCAAAAACAAGAAAATCTCCAACCTCTACACTATTATCCTCAATAAATTTCTCCCATCCATATTGAAAATACAAATTTCCTCCGATTTTGTTCACTCCTACAGGCCACATATTGCCAAATCGATCCCTAAGGTTAATTTTCATTGGTAATTTTCTATTCTTGTAATATGTAAAAGATGTGGGAATTTTCTGTGAAAAAACATAACAAACAAGTAGAATAACATCAATTTTTTTTTCATCATGTAGAAAAATATTTCAAAAAAAAAAAAACTTACGAGCCTCTTTCCACTGTTTTCAGGAGAGAAAATCTTGACGAAGCCCTTTTCCATCTTCTCTTTTGTTGTCAAACTTTAAGAGAATAGGAGAAAATACAAAAAGAGAAGAGATTATAAGAAGAAAAATAAAATGAAAATTCTGAGTATTGTTCTCTTCTCAAGTAGTAAATGCAGAAGAGAAAGCTTTTTCCTCATATGGAATACTATTAATTTCAATAATTCAGTCAATATACAATATTTGATTTTCTCTGTTTACTTTTAATAATACACAGTCAATATACAATGTTTTACTGTGTGATTCATGACAACATTCTCTAATTTGAAAAAATTATTCTAAAAAAGACCAGACACTCATTAATATGCTCTTGTCTATAAAAAGTATAAAGACACCACTCCATATGAATTGTTTGGTACAAAATTTGTAATGCAAAATTTAGTAATATTTGGTTTGTTGCTTCTCACCGTATTTTGTATTCGAATTTAAACTCTATAAAAATGTTTCTTTCCAACTATATCTTTAGAATTTTTCGTTTCATGTAATCGGACCAAAGTAGATAATTATAGGACAACATTATTTTTTATGGTCCTCTAACTAGATAGGAGAAGAACAATATTATTGTTATATTTGTTATCTTCTCACTTGAATTATTTGAAGGTAAATAACTATCATCTTAATAAATTGATCACTAACAAAATTTTAATTTCAATTTATAAAAGGTAGAACGTCTAATTTAAAACCCTAAAAAACGATAAAAAATAGTAAAATTGAACGAACCATCTACGTTTACACATAAATTACAAATTGTAATTTTAATATATATGCAGCTTTATAAATTGTTCAAAATACAAATAATTAGAAAATCACTTATAGATCAATATATAAAACATTTAATTAAGATCACAAACGTCATGTAGTTTCTCTTTTCCATTAGTAAATGTTAAACAACTCACAATTCAAATACTTCTTGATTTATATTGAATTTATTTAACAACAAACAACTCTCTCTAAATAGTAAAAGTTTTAAGCTAATTTACTCGAATAAACTTACTAATATAGATATAAAATATAGAATTAAAAAAAAATTAACAAATTGATTAAAAAGAGTTTCGCAATATTTTTATCTTTTCATCAATTAATCCTGAGTGCGGAGTTAAAAGGGTAGAAAAATTGTCAAAAATTCTAAAAGGGCATATTAATTTTTTTTTAAAATCAAAACGGTAAAATCGCTCATGATATAGCGACTTGTCGTCTGAAAAAGAGAAATCGCTGCTATTAAATTTGGTTTTTTTAAAAAATAATAATAATAAATTAAACAAATCGCTCCATACGGAGCGATTTTCAAAATCAAAAAAAATTATTTTTTTTTATAAGTCGCTGCTTCTGCAGCGACTTCTATTAAAAATTTTAATTTTTTTTCTTTTTTGCTTTACAATTGGTTGAGATTGAAAAAAGAAACAGATCAATGAAGAAGATGAAATGTGGTAATATATATAGTTATGATTTGTAATTTCTAATTTAGTTTAACAACTCTAAAATTTAGCTTCTGAATGGAACAAAATCCGTAGTAAATAAGTAGAGAAGCAAATAAAAGTAAAAAATAACCAAGAAAAAAACTGATTAAAAAATAGTAATGAATAATGAAGTGAAGAAAGTAGAGTAAAATGTTTGGAAAAAAATAAAACAATTTATAAATCTGACCTTGCTTGGTTTATTGAGAAGACTGCTTAATTTGATGCTTTTGTGTTGAGATAAATGGAAAAAACTGAGAAAGAATATAGAGGAAGGAGATGGTGGACTTCAATGATATAAATATAATTGTTAATTAAGTTTTCAAAAAAAAAAAATTAAGTGTAAAACAAAAAATGTGTTAATTAAGAATTTATTTTATATAAAATAAAGCAAAAAATAAAAAAAAATTAAAAATTTTAATACTTATAAAAAAAAATTATTTTTTTGATTTGAAAATCGCTCCATGTGGAGCGATTTGTTTAATTTTTTTTTTAAAAAGCAAATTTAAGAAATCGCTGCTATTGCAGCGATTTCGCTTTTTCAGAAGGCAAAAGTCGCTAAATCGTGAGGAATTTTACCGTTTTGGTTTTTAAAAAAAATTGATATGCCCTTTTGGAATTTTTGACAATTTTTTTACCCTTTTGAGTCCGCACTCAATTAATCCTACTATATTAAATCTTATATTATTTGACCCGAAATTCCTACTACATAAAATTAAATATTACCACACATAATACCTGTCGTAATATACTTCCTACCAAATGATCCATTATGCATTTATTCAACTACTTTAAAATAGCAATTTTGGCATTCTATTTTCTTTTAAAAGATATTATAGTACCATGCAAAGTTGAGCTAGTAATAGAAGTTTGATGCTATTCTCTTTGCCATAGTAAAGATCTTTTAATTTTGATTAAAAACAAATATAAAATCTTTTAATTTTTTTAAAATAAAATTTATATATTTATAACAATATAGAAAATACTATAAATCACAATAAATAATAATTTAAAATATTTAAAAGGCATATTAAAAATTATACAAACAAAACTTAATTTGAATATCAAGATAAAAAATATGTCACATAAATTAGGAGAAAGAAAATAACAACGATTACTAAGACATATTGTAAAAAAATCAAAGAGACAAAAAATAATGTTGTCATTATTGTCGAATGTCGAGGAAACAACAAATAAAATGAAGTTGTACGGTACAAAAAAATTGAAGTAAATGTTTTGATATTCTAGTAGATAAAAATAATAATTCTAATGAAAAATATATCAACTTTAAATTTTGAAATTAAAAAATAAAAAAATCTCGTGAAAATATAATGAAATATTTAAAATAACAAATAATTAACAAAGATGTCCCTTGATTTATAAATTTTAGATGATAAGAGGGTATATATTTTGTTCGGTGAAAATTATAGTTTTCAATTATTTATTCGAAGTTAAAAGGCCAATTTCAGAATCCATCAATTATGCTATAAAATGTATAATAAGAACTATATGGTAATGAATAACTTGAGTTCTACAGAATTTATGTTAAAGCAAGGCAAAGGTCTTGTTGTAGACACCACAAGCTATGTTGAAAAAGACAAAACTTAATTTTTACAGTCAAATTAAGGTAAAGTTCTATTTTATAATTAAAAGTTAATGTCATAAAATACGTGACTTAATTTCTACAAATTTTATACCTAGTAAGGTAGAAGTTTAGTTTCTGAACCATCAAGTTATGTCGTTAAATGTATAACTCAATCCCTGCAATATTTACAGAGAGCTGCATAAAAAAATTTGAAACTTATATTGAGTAATTAAATTATACAAATACTAAACAACTTATGTCGCACAAGTTAAATACTTATAGAATTTATTCCGAGCAACTTAGGTCATATATAAGAGTTATTTAGTAAAAAAAAAAATTCATTAAATGAGTAGTAATAAAAAAAAATTAAGACTACGTAAAGACCACCATACTGAAGGAAAAAAAATCAAACACTACACTGAAATAGAAAGAGGAGGATGCTAGAAAGAGTGAAATATTATAATTGTAATGTATAATTTTTTTAAATATAGCTATGGATGTTAGATACATAGTATACATTACTATATCATGTACTAAACTTCTTCTTTTTTTTTCAAATTAATGAGGGATAAAAGTAAGTTTCAGTGAAAATATTTAAAATTATGTAATCAAACTAATATATTGCATATAGTCATAAAATAAATTTCTTTAGTCGAAAATGAACAAAGAAAGAATTCTTAAAGAATATAATATATTATATTATTTTTATATTAGGCATTGCTAAATGGTGCGGCTATATATGGTTGGCATTTGGCTTCTTCTTTGTAAATTCTAAAACCCTATAAAAACCCTAACACGGTCCGACCCGAACCAGTCTCACTCTGCCGATGACTTCCGCCGGCCTGCTCCTCCGTCGTTCTGCCCATAAAATTGTAAGATGTTTGTCTTATTCTCTTAGATCTTTCATATTCTGAGATTTTAAATCTTGTTGTGAATGGTTTGATCTTACTGTTTCCGAATTAAAAAATTACAAACATTTTTTTATTAAATTAAACATCACTTCAAAGAGGTTGATTTGTGTTATTGATAGTTATAGCTCTGAGTTTATGGGTAAAGAAATAAGAATATGTTCGTTCAATTGTCTCTGTCTGTGGGAGATCAACATTATGATTATAGAGATTGTCCGGTGAATTACATTGAACACAAAACAGATTGGACCATACACCCGTAAGCAGACTCCACTGTTATGAAAAAAACTGAACACTACTGATATTTTAAATTTTACAGTCAATGGTTTTAGCTTACTATATCACGTTCTTGATTTGAAATAAATATCCCTTCTTGATTTCTTGAAAGAGTTGATTTTTGTTGTTGATTGCTTAGCTCTGAGTTTATGAGTAAAGAATGTGTTCTATTTTCTGTGGGAGATCAAGATTATGGTTATAGAGATATTCCGGTGAATTACATTGAAATTTTTGATTCTTTAATCATACTTGCTGAACATTCTTAACATTTCGTAATCGTTCATCATCAACCATCTAACATTTAAGAGATAAGCAACTGAAAGAAATAATTCATTAAGTATTAATTGTATATCGGCCAAAATAGCACCAATACAAAGTTTGAACCAAAACAGGAAAGAAACGCTAGTGGAACATGCTCCGCTAGCTCAACTCTAAAACTACGCTAGAATGTAAAACAGTAGCATCCTCGAAAGCATGAGGACCTACCAAACTCCGGATGAATACTGATGTCCGGATAGCTGCAACAACGAACCTGTAGCTCTAGCGTCCACCTGTGCCTGCACCTAAAAGTAGATGTTCGTATGGAATTAGTACACACTTGTACTAAGTATGAGTATATGCAAGTACACACCAGGGACATGCATGAGGAAGAATAGCTCTTTCCTAACAACATGATTTTTGGAAGTCAAGTCAGTGGACTTGCCAAATTGAGATTGGGAAAGTTATGCCATGAGAGTGACATGCATCATTATAATTATCGTATAGCACACAAAACATAACATATTCATATAACACATAACATATAACACATACTTTCTTTCATATTATTCATTCGTATACCATGAGACCTTATTATTATAGACTTAACTTTAAGACTTTCCAAAATGAGGGCTCAACATATGGGACCTCAACTAGGGAGCCTTCTTTAGCAAACACAGAGTCTGCTTCACTCATTCATTCGTATTTCATTTCAATTCATTCATAGGCCAGTGCGAACACCAGGTATACCTAGGATGTAGTTTAAGACTCTCATCGGGTTTGCTGTGCAATGATCAGGAATGACCTAATGTCATTACCTGAATCTAGCTCACCTCTTGATTATCCTATCCTAACACCTTCGGTATCATTCATTTCTTTATATGATTCGTTTGAGGCTGACCTCATTCATTCATTGGGAACTTTAACTTTAACCGACATAGATCATGTGAGCATCATGAAATCCAGTGTCTTCCCCACACCGAAAAGAGGTGGAATCACCGGCCAAAGCGATTCAATAACATGCTAGCGTATATGGGAATTTAACCCCGCCAGATCCCTATAGTGGCAATATAGGTTCAAAGACTAGGAGATGTATGGAGACCCATACCCGGCAAGCCGGACAGTCTCATCTCATGAGAATTACGTGAACCTCCGCCCTTCCCGAAAGAAGGCATCACCACTCATAGCTAGCCTATCGGTGCTCGGTATAAAGTTCCATTACATGCAACTCATACATCATAGAAGTTTGCTTCTAGTATGAAGACATCATAGCTCAATAGATGATTTCTCATCTCATCATTAGTATTAAGTGTTTTAAACTCAATATTTTTATTAGAGTATTCATAGAGACTGGTCTCTTCATTATCTTACACTCTCATTGGTGAGTATGTATCGGTAACATTTACTTAAGCTCATTTAAGATTGCTCTCATCATATGCATTAACCTCACATCATGATTGTCGCCACATTCTTCATTTCATTACGTATATCTTAGGTTCACTTATTCTTGAACGTATGTTAAACTTATATATCTATACATACAAGCCATGAGGCTTCATTTATAGTTCGTTAAGTGAATTCTTGTTTTTCTAAGATTATGTATTACAAGACTTATGTATCTTGTATATATGCCAAGATCTTTGATTTTTGATCTAAGTAGATGACATTATTCTTGAATATTTCACTCACGTATGACTTATGTATCAATACGGAGGTTTGGACACGAGAACCCAAATTTTGAATTATTTGGATATCATTTATATTTTTCATTGATTTTAGTTCTAATATTCATAAATTTAGAACTCTAAGTTAAGTCTCAACATTTTCGTGAAATAATAAATTTTCTATTTTAATTAGAATTCTAAATTAAATTTCAATCATTTACATGAAAGAATAATTTTCTAATTTAATTAGAATTCCAATTTAAATCTCAATATTTACATAAAAGAATTAATATTCTATTTTTAATTAAGATTCTAAATTAAATCTCAATGTTTACATAAGAGAATTAATTTTCCAACTTTAATTAGAATTTTAATTTACTATTATTATTATTTTTAATTAAATTCGCTTGAATAGGGAGGTTGTGGGTTCGAACCCCCACAGCCTCACCTTTATTCCCTTAATATTTTTACCCCCCCTTCAGCCCTGAGGTCGCGGGTTCGATCCCCACGCCTTGCATCCCCCCTTTTTATTTATTTATTTATTTTTTTTTTAATTCTTTGACATCCCAAAAATTTCCAGATTCTTTTTAAACCTATTTCTATGTTTTTGGAAATTTATTCCACTATTTTTCTGCACTTTTTCATCAAGTTTCACATTAGTTCTTAGGGAGATTTCATGGTTCATTCACTTCACTATGCTTCATCAAAATAAACATCACATTGCACACCCATTTCACACATAAAATACATGATAAATAAACAACTTATATACCCCAAAACAATGCCTAAAACACTGCCCTATACACACCCATACATCAACTTTTTCCGATCATATTCTGATGATCATTATCGCGATTTCCCGCACATAAACACATTCATATTTAATTTAAACACATCATTCATGCAAAAATCTAGCAGCACAACATACCCATCCTACAAATTCATTAGGGAGCTAAGGACAAGGACATACGAAGGGGAACAACCTTAGTTTCAAGAGTTTAAGAAACGTCCGAAAGAAAGTACTCTTGGAGAAAGAATTCCATGAGAGAAACTCATACCTTAATCGATGTTCAAACTTTAATGTTGCTGCCCGGAAAACTCCTCCAAACCACTCCCAATTCACTTCAAAGTATACCTCTCTCGACGAACCTCTCTTAGCCTTGACGTTTTGATTACTTTTTCTTTTGCTTAAAAATTTTTTTGTGAGTTCTTCAAGCATGAAAATTATTGATATTTTGGCAGAAATAATGTGAGGAAGATGGAGAACGTGAGAGAGGGAGTTTAGAAGCGTGAGAGAGAGAGGGCTAATTGGATTAGGAGACTAATTCAAGAATTAGTCAAATAACATTAAAATAAATAAATACAAATCTGTTTTATTTATTTATTTATTTATTCATTTAAAACATGAAAGGACAATTATGCCCTTAAATACCTATTTATTCTTATTTACATAATTCTCTTTTTTTTTGAATCGTCACCAGAGCTCTTTCCAACACTCCTAATCTCTCCAAAATTAAATCTAATGCTCCTTGAATTCCAGTTTGAGCATTGCATACTTCCTCTTGCGAATTCAGCAGATCGGAGAGCATTTCATCGTGCCTTGCTATCTTATCCTCTGTAATCTTCCAGCGTGTGCCCTCAGCCATTACACAGGTTCGAAGGCTCTGATACCAAGTGTTATGATCTTCCTAAGATCACAAGCTCAATCCACCAACAAATCAAAAAATGCAGAAGAAAATCAACTGTAGAATTTATTGATACCGAAGTTCTTTATTACAACTACTGATACTACAACTATGGAATCTACTGCTACGCCATTGATGATCTGCAAGGAAACAAGAAGAAGAAAAAGAAGATTCTGGATCGAAGAAGAAAGAAGGAAACAGAGAAGAGAATTGGTGTGACTTATTTTTCAGTTATTTCCCTCTCTCTTCCAGCATGACTACGTATAACAACCTCCACCAACAACCTGTACCCACGTGTCATAATCCTCACCCTCAACTTTCCTTAATCAACTTCCAATCTCATCCGTTCATT
Organism: Solanum lycopersicum; assembly: GCF_036512215.1. Lineage (NCBI taxonomy): Eukaryota > Viridiplantae > Streptophyta > Magnoliopsida > Solanales > Solanaceae > Solanum > Solanum lycopersicum. The sequence goes on from NC_090800.1 coordinate 90,229,181, forward strand.
TTATATTTCTGTTAACCTTCCTATTTCCTGTTATTGCCATATTCAAAGATCGAATCCCTGCAACCCATATTTGTTATACCTTTAAATGCTTAACTGTATATCATTATTGATCTTACAAATTGAATTTTGTAAATTTAAATGTCAATATGGAAATTGCACATTTATTGCTAAAAACACATGAGGCTTAAATGCACATTAATCAAGCTAGTAAATTTGAATTTCTAATGCTTAAAACAAAATTTTAATTACAACTTGAGATTTCTATTGATAATTTCAAGCGGAAAATTATTAAAAAAACAAAGAATACTATATAATTTTTTTTAAAACTCCTTTAACATTAAATAAGAATGGTGCTTTTAAAAATATTTTGAAAAAAAAACATTCCACAAACCATTTATTTTACCATATACTCTATCTTTTATATAGAAAGAATACAAGGATGGACTTAGAATATGCCCCATACTTCATGAACACATATTTTAAATCTTGAATAAATAAAAATAATCACAGTATAACTATTAGTAATATTTTGCTTCTTAAAATTGAATCAAACAAAATAACGTGTGCATATAAGTTGAATCACAGCTATTTCTAATCTATTTCACTCTTTTTCTTTGTCTCTCTCTAAAACCCTAAACCCTAACACTGAACTTCCCCTTTGCAGTTATAAAGTAGCGTTGGCCGCACAGCCGCCGCCTTGCTCAATCTCTCCTCGCCGTGAACTACCTCTTCTCTGTCCGCCGCCGATAAAACTGTGAGTTATTTTTTCAGCCTGTTATGTTTCTGACTTTGTGTTCTCTAATTGTGGTTGATTTATATCATTGATGGTTTAGCTGAGTTTATGGTTGATTGTAGAACAGTAAATTTGTTCAATTGTTATAGAGGTTGTAGTTGGATTGGATTGAATGGAAGTATGTGTGAACGACTAGTAGGTATTATTAAGCCGGAAGCTTATTACTACTGTTCTTTTATTTATAAAATATTAAAAAAATTATGTAACTATCTATGTCACTGTTCCACGAAATAAAATCTGCAGTTCTTTTTCCACTATCCTGTGAGCATGGAATTCAAAAAATTTGGGAGAACTTTGTTAATGTTTGCCAAATTGTCACTTTAATGCTTACTTTTACTTTTAGTGGATTTTTCTTTGCAATCACCACTAAGCAGCACCAAGGAAAAGTGACATTCTTTTTGGGACAAGGCTAAAAATGTAGAGGGTGCCGCATAAATTGGAGTGCTATAGAAGTTTTGCATTCAAATAAAGAGTTCTTTTTTACCAGATATGAAGTATTGAGTAATTTGGAAGATGTTGGTTGGGTTAAGGGAAATTTTGGCTTTGACAAGTTTAGATGCTGACTGAACTGCGTGTAATAGTGTTTATGCATTAACATGTGTCTGTATCTGAATTAATGATATAGTTCTAGAACTTTGCAATTTTGTTTTCTCTCAGAATATAGATTAATATCGAGGAATTTAAGCTTAATGTCCCCGTTCTATTTTCATCAAGAAAACATTGTCTTTAAGTTTTCAAAATCTTATGTATTTTAGGAACTACCAAAATTAAACTTAGGATCTTTGCAATTTTTTATATTTATTTTCATCTTAGAAAATATCGTACTATTTTTTAGTACCTCACAAATTGGATATTTGACATGATAGACAAATATTGGAATTATGAGCATGGAGACGGTTGGGTCTGAGCAATCAAGAGAGAAAATGAAGAAAGACAAGAAAAAAAGGAAGGCTGAAACAGAGGGACCTGATACCCCATCAACCTCTCACATTTCTAGCAATCCTATGGAGAAGAAGAAGCAAAAAAGAGCTGTAGACAAAGAGAGGCGCAGGGTGGAGACCGAGAAAAAAACCGAAGCCCAGCAAGTAGTGGTGTCCTCTGAATTGAAAAGTAATAAGAGCGCGGTGATTTCTCCCACTACTAGTGGATTGCCTGAGTTCCACATTGCTGTATTTAAGGACCTTGCAGCTGCCGATGCTTCTATTAGAGAAGCAGCTGCTAATTCTTTAGTTGCTGAGTTGATTGAAGTTCAGAAGGCTTATGATATTCTAGAGAACAAGGAAGTGGTTGAGGGACAGCTCAAATTGGAAGCTGAAAAGGATGATGGGTTGAACAACTGTGCCCCTTCGTTGAGATATGCAGTTCGGAGGCTAATTCGGGGCATTTCTTCATCAAGAGAGGTGGGTTAGGTTAACTTTTAGCACAATGTTCTGTGGGTTTGTTTAAATTTTGTGCCTTGTTATATTTGACGATTTAATTTGAATGCTTCAATAAGGGCTATATGCCTTCACATTTTCATTTTATTGTTGAATAATTTTTAGGGAGACTTATATCTCTATGGGTTCTTGTTGACATACCCAACTGATGAAAGCACATTCATGCTGGAAGGGTTGTATTGCACAATACGACGCTTAGGCTGTCTTTCCTGTATTGACCTTTAAAAGGTTATTTTATTTTAGAATAGAACCATAAAAGGTTACCTTCTTGCAGGTAGATACTCACAGCTTGTGTCATTGAATTTTTTCAGTAGTCCTATGGTCTACAGTTTTGAATTAAAAGGTTAAATGATATAATGTAGGCTTAAGAGACAGGTGTCTCTTCTGCTTATAGTCCCATGTTCCATGGTTGTCTCGATCAACTGCTCCCATATAAAGCCTCATCTATTTCCTTGTTTGTGCAGTGTGCAAGGCAAGGGTTTGCATTAGGCATGACAGTGTTGGTTGGTGCTGTTCCATGCATAAAAGTGGATGCCCTGTTGAAGCTTATTGTTGAATTATTGGAGATCTCTTCTTCCATGAAGGGTCAGGTGGGAAGGATCTCCTTTTGTGAAATGTTACCTTTCTCAAAAAAAAAATAATAAGGATCTCCTTTTGTGAACTGATAGTTTTCTTATGGTCTGTCTGAAAAGCTTAACTTGGTTTTGTAGGACATGAAAGATTGCCTATTGGGACGCTTATTTGCTTACGGATCTATTGCAAGATCAGGGAGATTAACTTTGGAGTGGACTGCTGATAAGAACACTCCTTATATTAAAGAATTTGTTGGTTCTCTTGTCTGGCTGGCAAAAAAGAAGCTCTACTTACAAGAGCCTGCTGTCTCAATTATTTTGGAATTGGTTGACAAGGTCTTTCACTTTTACAAGCCTATGAATTGCAAATTTATTCTCTGTACATTCACTTTAGTTATCTATTGAAAATGACTTCACTGATTGCCTTTTCCTGCGTCATTATAAACTCGTATGAGCTCACCATCCCCTTATTGAACTTGCAGTTTTTTTTTTTACTTGCCTATAAAACATAAAACATCATCTCTTCCTACTCTTCCCGCTACATCTTACTTATTTTTGGGCAAGAAAATGTTATACGCTTATCCAAATAATATCACCTCTTCCTACAACTAAGCTGTGGTTTTGTTATGTTGCCGATTTAACTTTCTTCATTTAGTGTGTTTTTGCTTCAGCATGCTGTCCATTTCACTTTCTTCATTTAGTTTATTTTTTGCTTCAGCATGTTGTCCTCTATTTGTAGTCTTTGCTTAGGCTGCATTCAGTTTAGCCGTCTCACCATCCATATTTTTGCCATGCCAGTTACCTGTTGAAGTTTCATTGAACCATGTTCTTGAAGCTCCTGGGCTTAAAGAGTGGTTTGAAAGTGCAACGGAAGTTGGAAATCCTGATGCTTTGCTTCTTGCCCTTGCCATACGTGAAAAAACTGGTGTTGATAACAAAGATTTTGGCAAGCTTCTGCCTTTTCCTTATAGCCCCAGCCGGCTTTTCAGTGTGGAACATTTGTCCTTGCTTTCCAATTGCTTGAAGGTGCTACTGAACTTCTTCATTTTCTTTCCTTGAAAAGGATTGTTCATTAGTTTGATTTTTGTCGACTTTATGGATGTGCAGGAATCCCACTTCTGCTTGCCACGAACTCATAGTGTATGGTATTCCTTGGTAAATATTCTTTTACCTGAAAATGTTCAACAAGATTTTGATCCCTCAGCAGCTTTAAATTCCACAAGGAAGCACAAAAAAGGCCGCAAGGGTAGCTCAGCTGAAGAAGATATTGAGAAAAATCTTAAAAACTTTTGTGAAGTTATCATTGAAGGATCACTTCTTCCATCATCTCATAATTGCAAGAATTTGGCGTTCAATGTTTTGCTGCTTCTCCTTCCAAAATTGCCCACATCGTGCATCTACAACGTCCTGTCTTACAAAGTTGTCCAGTGCTTAAAGGACATACTTTCTGCGAAAGACACTAATCTATTCAAAGCCAGTCAATACTTTTTAAGAGAATTTTCTGAGTGGGTCAAGCATGATGATGTTAGAAGAGTGGCAGTTATTATGGCTTTACAGAAACATAGTAATGGGAAGTTTGATTGCTTCACCAGGTCAAAAACAGTTAAAGAGTTGATGGCTGAGTTTAAAACTGAGTCTGGATGCATGCTTCTCATTCAGAACTTAGTTGACATGTTCCTGGATGAAGCTCGTGCTTCAGAGGAGACTTCAGATCAGAGTCAAACTACAGATGACAACTCAGAAATTGGTTCCTTAGAAGATAAGGATTCTGTTGGAACAGTAGGAACGCCCGATTTTTTGAAAGGATGGGTTGTAGAGTCACTTCCAAATAGCTTGAAGCATTTATCTCTGGATACAAATGCAAGGTTCAGGGTCCAAAGAGAAATTCTAAAATTTTTGGCAGTGCAGGGTCTATTTTCTTCGACACTTGGAACTGAGGTGACATCTTTTGAATTGGAAGAAAAATTTAGGTGGCCAAAGTCTGCCATTTCAAGTGCTCTTTGTAGGATGTGCATTGAGCAGCTGCAGTTACTGCTATCCAATGCTCAAAAAGGCGAAGGACCTCAAGTTGTGCCTAGTGGTCTTGAAGCTAATGATCTTGGAGCTTATTTCATGAGATTTCTTACCACATTGCGAAACATTCCTTCTGTTTCGCTGTTTAGATCCTTGGGCGACGATGATGAAAAAGCTATCAAGAAATTGCAGGCTATGGAGTCTCAGCTCTCAAGACAGGTGCTATTTTGTGTTGCTTCATTTTGTAGAATCGTAATAATGTTACTGACTTCAACACTGGTCAAAGTTTTGTTTCTCTGTGAAACCAATGCCGCTTGCTTTAGGCCTTTTAATTCTCTCTTTTATTGTTTGATAAGAACGTACTCCAACATTGGTGTGAGGTATATCAGTTAGCTCTTATCTGAAACAGCCATAACTTGTTATTACTCATCTTATATCAATTATTGCCATCAACAACTTGTATTTTATTTATGCATATTGACCACTATTCACCGTGTACAGGAAAGTGAAAACTTATCAATATTATCTGTGTGGAAGTTTGATTGTTAATCCTTTTCTTCTCTGACCTAAATCTTTTCTCCAAACAATTGCAGGAGAGAAGCTTGGGTCCAGGTATTGCCAAAAATAAGTTACATTCCATGAGGTACCTTCTGATACAATTGTTGCTTCAAGTCCTACTTCGCCCTCAAGAATTTTCTGAAGCCGCCTCTGAATTGGTTATTTGCTGTACCAAAGCTTTTCGATCTTCTGATCTTCTTGCTTCCTCTGGAGATGATGAAGCAGAGGGAGATGATAGTCCTGAATTCATGGATGTTCTAGTGGACACTATGCTTTCGTTGCTGCCACAATCATCAGCACCGATGCGGACAGCTATTGAGCAGGTAAACAATAGGAAAAAAAAAGCATAATATTCCATCAGTTCTTATGGTGATTTAATATTTCCCAAAACCATGACCTTGTGACATGCTAGTCATTATTTCTAATGCATTATTGCACCTACTGTATTTTGATGTGAACTTCATTCTGAATCTTTTTGACCAAATTAATAAGAGAAGCAACCTAAAAGGAGGTGAAGTTTTTACTTATACGGATGTTTTGTCTTAGAAGACTGAGTTCTCAATCTCAAGCTGTTAGGTGGTGTAGGCGATATGAATTTTCACTGTTCATGCTGCTCCATTTAGACCCATCTCAATCTTTTTTAGCACTAGAAGTTCTCTACATATTTTACTGGCAAACTAACCTCTTGAGAAATAATTGTCAAAAAAAAAAGCATCTTGAGAAAAAACTAGCGGACTCCTAGTCTACATTGGACTCAAAGTAAGCATACCAAGATGACTATAATTTAATCACAACTGATTCACATAACCAATCTTGATTTTTCCTTATTGTACCTTGGCCCCTCTCTAATTAGTGACCATGATTTATGTAATCTGTTTAGTTCGCTCTTCGGTTTTTAAAGTTTTTTCACCAATTGTTAACACCCCTAGGTAATGCAATAGTTCTCCTGGGAAACAAAATTCATGATGATATGTCACTCATGCTGGACGATTGGGTCTATTTAGTTATCTGATAGAAGATATCTTTTCTTTTTCCTTTTTTCTTTTTAATTGTTGAAAGGTAATATTCAAATTTTAAGCACAATATTCTTAGCACTGCAAGCCTTATCTAAAGGAAGATGTGGTTTTTATAACCAGGACATTTCTCATGTCCAATGACGCAAAGTTTGAAACTCGGTGGATAATTGGTTTGGCCTTCTACCCTTTTGCGCTTAAACATTAGGCTATTTCGTACGGCAAGATTCACACTTGTGATGTGCTCCTAACTTGCACATCCTGCCCTTTGCTCTTGCCCCTAGACAAAACCCTTCGGGTCAAGTTTTTTCTGAATACAGGACTCAGTTTATCCTTTTTCTGTGGTTTTGCACATGGATTTACTGTTAATTATTTGATGAGAAAATAGTGAATGCAATGCTTCATTTAATTCCTTTATTGGGATACACCTGTTTTGGTTTTTATATCAATGGTATTCCGTCTTGTTTTTCTTTGTTTCCTCTTCGGTTAGTTTTAAACAAATTGAATTTTTTAGTCTTCTCTCAAATTGTTAAAATTTATGATCTTCACTTTGGAAAAACACCTTATAATAATGGTATCATATTTCAAATTAACTTGACATGGTCAATTTTAAGAATTCGTTAGGACATGTTTTTGCTGATCTCTTCATTACAGAGTTTGCTTATCATGCAAAAATAATATTTTCTTGTTCTTTCGGTGGTAAAAGAGGATAAAATGTCGATAGCTCTACACTATCTTTCCTTGTCCATTGATGCTCAACATTAAAAGCACGTAGTAGATGCATAGTACGAGTACATGGTAATTGTTGGGAGCTTTTTTTTTTCTTTTTTTTTTTTGCAAAAATGCTCATGTTTGCATTCTTTTTGGATAACCTTGTAGTCTGGGCTAGTTTGTGCGCCCTTTAATTAACTCCATAGGTACTGCACCTCCCACCTTCACAAGTACTGCGTAATCCATCCACTAAGTCCTAGGTAAAGGGAAAGAAATCATTGGAGTGTTTTTACTCCCTTGGGATTTGAAATTGAGACCTCACGACTCGAACCACCTCATTGAATACTAGGCAATACCTTTCTGTGCATGTATGAATACTTGAAAATTGATTGTTTCTGTTCTTTTTAATTATGTTTCTCTTTGTGAAGTACTTGAGTTTGTTTGAACTCTGCAACAGCTGCTGTTGCTCAGGCTCTTCTTCAGCTACTTAAAAACATTTTTTCCTTTATAGGTTTTCAAATGTTTTTGTGAAGATGTTACGGATGATGGGTTACATCGAATGTTGCGGGTTATAAAGAAAGATCTCAAACCAGCCAGACACCAAGAAACTGACAGTGAGAATGAAGATGACGATGATGACGACGTTCTTGACATTGAAGAGGCTGAGGAATCTGATGAAGCAGAGATGGATGAAACTGCGGAGAGGCATGCACATGTGGATGACTCAGAGACAGTAGTTGGTGTTGAGGGTGTTACCTCAGAACTTCCTGTAGCTTCTGATGATGATTCTGATGAGGGATTAGATGATGATGCAATGTTCCGCCTGGACACACATCTTGCTAAAATGTACAACGCTAAGAAGAACCAGGCTGGTAGTGAAACTGCTCATTCACAGCTTGCCCTCTTCAAACTTCGTGTCCTCTCGTTGCTGGAGATTTACCTACACGAAAATCCAGGCAAGTCTTTCTTCATTCACTAAGGGGTCGTTTCGTGTGAGGGATAAGAATAAATAGTTGTTCTATAAAATTTTGATGTCTTGTTTGGTTGGCATGTTTGGAATAACTTATCCCACCATTTATAGCATAGTGATTGGATAAGTTATCCCCTAAACATGGTGGGGAAGTAATTGATCTTGGGATAGGTAGTTCCCAACCAAACAACCCCTAAAGGATTGCTGTTTCCTGGCTAGGATGAGGATGATTCATGTATTTAAAGTAGCATACTTTTATCATCTTTGATATTTCTTTAGTTGCTTTGTTTAGAACTCAGCAAACCCAGTACAGTGGTTGGTCATTATTTTGCAATCCCACATATATTACAGGTTTAAGTTATGAGTTAAAATATGTATTATTTTATGTGGAGTAGTAAATGGAATAATTAATAGAAGGATTGGTAATACATGGATTAAAGTACTACAATGATAAATTTATCCTCTATTACTCCACAGTTAGATTCTTGGCTTTGGTTATGGTACTTTCATGTCCCAGTTCTGTTCCTTGCATCATTTTTATAGATTTAACATTTTTTTATTGACACTGGTAACTTTAGTCTTAGTCTAAACTGCTACCTATAACTAGCACATCAAAGATATCATCTGTCCTAGTCCATCTTGATCTTCTGTAAGCTATTCTGCGCACATCAAAGATTTAACATTTTATCATGCATTGTTAATAAGTTTTTTATTTTAAGAGTTATATAGTTTATATTAATTTCTAATACAACAAACAAATATTAACAACCACATATACTGTAAAATCCCACAAGTGAGGGGAAAACCGGAAAAACAAATATGTGAAGAAATAATTCATGCATTGTGTGATCCCTACATAACCAAGCTCTACATATCTGACCCCCACATTACTTATTCCTTCATAACCTACATATTGATGCATTTTGGGGCGAAGTCAATTAGACTAACTTTTCTCATTTAATTTTACATGTACTAATTGCTCCTCTTGTGCGTCATCATTCCTTGTTCTGTTCAATTTAATTAACCGTATTTCAACCTTATTTGCCTTGTATACATGTTGACTTGTAGATGCCTAACGTCTCCTAAAGATGTTGTTGGACTCACTATTCTTATGTATCAATCACTTTGGGCATCTTTATATGGCATGTCATTCCTATGATCCTATCAAATCCTCGCTTCAGCCTTTCTATTTTAGTTCTGCATGTATGGCTTTTAATCTGTCGATTCTCCTCAAAAATATTACCTATTATAAATACCATGAATAAAAGATTCTCCTGTATACACTTTGATCTTGTGGCTGAATATCATGATCTGAGGCTTTTGTTCCTCTTGTATTAAGCACTGCTGTATACACTATTTGTTTGATCTTATTGATTCATTAAGGTGTTAATTGTTATCTAAATTTTCCACTTTGCAGAGAAGCCAAAAGTAGTGAAAATATTCTCAAGCCTAGCTCATGCATTTGTAAACCCTCACACTACGGAAGGTAACGAACAACTTGGCCAGCGAATTTGGGGAATTTTACAGAAGAAAATCTTCAAGGCAAAGGACTATCCAAAAGGTGAAGTCATCGAATTCCCAGTTCTTAAGTCTCTCTTGGAAAGGAACTTGGTACTGGCAGCAAAACATTTCAAGAAAAAGAAATCTGCCTCTAGTTTGTCAAAGAAAAAGCTGTCTGCTGCCTTGAATAGATTCAAAATGATCAATTCTCTTGCCCAGAGTTCAATATTTTGGATTTTGAAGATTATTGATACGAAAAAACGTCCAAAATCTGAACTTGAGGAGGTTTCTTGTATATTCAGAGAAAAACTGGAGGGTTACTTAGATAGTAAAAGTACTCGAATGAAGTGCGAGTTTCTAAAAGAAGTCTTTAAAAGGCGACCACGGATTGGATATCCTCTATTTGGGTTCCTTTTGGAGAAATGTGCTAGTGCAAAGCTACAGTTTCGTCAAATTGAAGCTCTTGAACTGGTCATCGAGATGTTAAAATCGTTTGTTTCTTCAAACCCTGATGACAACAGCCATTTTGCCGAGTTAGGCAGCCATCTTGCCAAGTCAGGGTGTCTTGTTAATGTGTTGTTGAAAAATATGCCGGATAAGGCATCACGACGAGCTGATGTTCGTAAGTTTTTTGGAAAAGTGATTCAGGTCTTAACAGATGTTGAACTGAGGGCCTTGTTTCTTAAGGCTCTGGAACCTGATTGTGAAGCTCAACTGAAGGGCATGTTTCCTGTTTTAAATCAGTGAATGGTAGGGGCAAAGGTATATGACAATATTCATAATTCGCATGTTGGGGTGACCAATTTGTCATTGTTTCCTAGCGTTTAATCAGACCATAAGTTATTTATAATTTTGTTTACTACTGGAATTTACTGTTTTCACCAAGATTTTTCTTGGGTTGTTGAAAAACTTGTAGCAACACCAGTTTTGGTTATATGTAATACTTCATAGTAACTGTACAATTCCAAAATTTTGGCATACGTGGCGCGAATTGACATCTTACCAATGATTGTTTCCATTCGTCATTCTTCACCCCTATTATTTCACGTCATTATTTATCATTGTGAGTCTATAGTTGATAAATTCGTCTCAGTGAAACAAGAGTAATTTTTTGCACAAATTCTTACCAGCCAATCATGAAGCCAAATGAACTTATCTACACAACGAGAGAACATCAAGCTTTTTTGACAATATGTAGGAGTTCATTAACAGTAGAAAGATGCAACAGAAGACTCCAATCTTGGATTTGAAGAAAAAGAAGGATAGAAGTACACAATTCAAAGTAGCTTAAGAAAGAGTGACACAACTCTAGTCTATAATGTAACAGAACTTTCTCCTTCACGGAGAACTTGAACCCGTAAGTGAAGGTCTTTGTTGCGCTTTCCTCTTACAAATTCACAAATACAATGGTCATTTTTCTCCACAAGGTTCCATCTACATAAACTGCGCCATCCACCTACAAGCCATATTCTACCGTCCTTCCACTTGTTGAGTTTCGTCACAAATTCTCTGCCAATAGAGTCGCGAATGGTCATACTTGAAGGCAGTTCAAGTTTGTAGTCCTTTACCACATCAACCGGAACATACTGAATTGGGAACAAAGACTTTGTCAAGTAAGAAATGATATAACGATTGAACTACAAAATCATTCACGAAATAGTGAAAATGATTATAATTACCAGTTGATCTCTCCTCTTTGATCTTATTTTTGCTACAAAATAAGGATTTTTCGGCTGTGTTGCACGTCCACTTTTGAATATATCTACACCAAAATGGTCGTGACGATTCCTCACCTTGCAAGCAAAGGCTGTTTTGCATCTAGATTTAGTTGGTTTGGTTCATAAACAAAAATCTCATGAAACACAAATATCTACCCATGTAATTTTACAATTTTACTAACATGAATTTAAGAATGAAAGAAAAATTTTAACATGTACCAAAAGTATTAAAAAATGAAATTTAACTTTATTCCAAAAACTAAAACAAAAAGCACCCTTAGGCTTGTTTCGTTAGCCTTTCGAACTTATTATCTTAAACATTTTATATGACTTGAAGATGATCTCCAAATATACAAAGATTTTCTTTTTTTAAAAAAAAAAAAAACTTACTAACAAGAAAAAAGACGATACAAAAATATTAATTGGTGTTTACCTTTTGATCGTAGCGCCTCTTTCTTATGTGTGTTAGTTCTTTGATTCTCTCCCTCATCTTCTTCTTCTTCATCTTCATCGTCTTCTTCTTCATCTTCCACGTAACATGCTACCTTTTTAGTCTCTTTATATTCCTCGTCCTTATCCTCGTCCTCATCCTCGTCCTCATCTCGTTCTCCCATGTACTCCACATCGTTATCGTAGGAAGAAAAACTATTACAGCTATCACTAGCCCAATTCTTCTCTTTTGACTCTCTACTCTTTTGATGTTCAACAATCATTTCTTCCGCTTTTAAACCTCCAACTCCGTTCTTTTCACATTTAGTTCTTCCAAGTAATTTAAAGTCAAACATTTTATTTCCATCATAGTCAAAAAAAAGAAAATCTCCAACCTCTACACTATTATCCTCAATAAATTTCTCCCATCCATATTGAAAATACAAATTTCCTCCGATTTTGTTCACTCCTACAGGCCACATATTGCCAAATCGATCCCTAAGGTTAATTTTCATTGGTAATTTTCTATTCTTGTAATATGTAAAAGATGTGGGAATTTTCTGTGAAAAAACATAACAAACAAGTAGAATAACATCAATTTTTTTTTCATCATGTAGAAAAATATTTCAAAAAAAAAAAAACTTACGAGCCTCTTTCCACTGTTTTCAGGAGAGAAAATCTTGACGAAGCCCTTTTCCATCTTCTCTTTTGTTGTCAAACTTTAAGAGAATAGGAGAAAATACAAAAAGAGAAGAGATTATAAGAAGAAAAATAAAATGAAAATTCTGAGTATTGTTCTCTTCTCAAGTAGTAAATGCAGAAGAGAAAGCTTTTTCCTCATATGGAATACTATTAATTTCAATAATTCAGTCAATATACAATATTTGATTTTCTCTGTTTACTTTTAATAATACACAGTCAATATACAATGTTTTACTGTGTGATTCATGACAACATTCTCTAATTTGAAAAAATTATTCTAAAAAAGACCAGACACTCATTAATATGCTCTTGTCTATAAAAAGTATAAAGACACCACTCCATATGAATTGTTTGGTACAAAATTTGTAATGCAAAATTTAGTAATATTTGGTTTGTTGCTTCTCACCGTATTTTGTATTCGAATTTAAACTCTATAAAAATGTTTCTTTCCAACTATATCTTTAGAATTTTTCGTTTCATGTAATCGGACCAAAGTAGATAATTATAGGACAACATTATTTTTTATGGTCCTCTAACTAGATAGGAGAAGAACAATATTATTGTTATATTTGTTATCTTCTCACTTGAATTATTTGAAGGTAAATAACTATCATCTTAATAAATTGATCACTAACAAAATTTTAATTTCAATTTATAAAAGGTAGAACGTCTAATTTAAAACCCTAAAAAACGATAAAAAATAGTAAAATTGAACGAACCATCTACGTTTACACATAAATTACAAATTGTAATTTTAATATATATGCAGCTTTATAAATTGTTCAAAATACAAATAATTAGAAAATCACTTATAGATCAATATATAAAACATTTAATTAAGATCACAAACGTCATGTAGTTTCTCTTTTCCATTAGTAAATGTTAAACAACTCACAATTCAAATACTTCTTGATTTATATTGAATTTATTTAACAACAAACAACTCTCTCTAAATAGTAAAAGTTTTAAGCTAATTTACTCGAATAAACTTACTAATATAGATATAAAATATAGAATTAAAAAAAAATTAACAAATTGATTAAAAAGAGTTTCGCAATATTTTTATCTTTTCATCAATTAATCCTGAGTGCGGAGTTAAAAGGGTAGAAAAATTGTCAAAAATTCTAAAAGGGCATATTAATTTTTTTTTAAAATCAAAACGGTAAAATCGCTCACGATATAGCGACTTGTCGTCTGAAAAAGAGAAATCGCTGCTATTAAATTTGGTTTTTTAAAAAAATAATAATAATAAATTAAACAAATCGCTCCATACGGAGCGATTTTCAAAATCAAAAAAAATTATTTTTTTTTATAAGTCGCTGCTTCTGCAGCGACTTCTATTAAAAATTTTAATTTTTTTTCTTTTTTGCTTTACAATTGGTTGAGATTGAAAAAAGAAACAGATCAATGAAGAAGATGAAATGTGGTAATATATATAGTTATGATTTGTAATTTCTAATTTAGTTTAACAACTCTAAAATTTAGCTTCTGAATGGAACAAAATCCGTAGTAAATAAGTAGAGAAGCAAATAAAAGTAAAAAATAACCAAGAAAAAAACTGATTAAAAAATAGTAATGAATAATGAAGTGAAGAAAGTAGAGTAAAATGTTTGGAAAAAAATAAAACAATTTATAAATCTGACCTTGCTTGGTTTATTGAGAAGACTGCTTAATTTGATGCTTTTGTGTTGAGATAAATGGAAAAAACTGAGAAAGAATATAGAGGAAGGAGATGGTGGACTTCAATGATATAAATATAATTGTTAATTAAGTTTTCAAAAAAAAAAAATTAAGTGTAAAACAAAAAATGTGTTAATTAAGAATTTATTTTATATAAAATAAAGCAAAAAATAAAAAAAAATTAAAAATTTTAATACTTATAAAAAAAATTATTTTTTTGATTTGAAAATCGCTCCATGTGGAGCGATTTGTTTAATTTTTTTTTTAAAAAGCAAATTTAAGAAATCGCTGCTATTGCAGCGATTTCGCTTTTTCAGAAGGCAAAAGTCGCTAAATCGTGAGGAATTTTACCGTTTTGGTTTTTAAAAAAAATTGATATGCCCTTTTGGAATTTTTGACAATTTTTTTACCCTTTTGAGTCCGCACTCAATTAATCCTACTATATTAAATCTTATATTATTTGACCCGAAATTCCTACTACATAAAATTAAATATTACCACACATAATACCTGTCGTAATATACTTCCTACCAAATGATCCATTATGCATTTATTCAACTACTTTAAAATAGCAATTTTGGCATTCTATTTTCTTTTAAAAGATATTATAGTACCATGCAAAGTTGAGCTAGTAATAGAAGTTTGATGCTATTCTCTTTGCCATAGTAAAGATCTTTTAATTTTGATTAAAAACAAATATAAAATCTTTTAATTTTTTTAAAATAAAATTTATATATTTATAACAATATAGAAAATACTATAAATCACAATAAATAATAATTTAAAATATTTAAAAGGCATATTAAAAATTATACAAACAAAACTTAATTTGAATATCAAGATAAAAAATATGTCACATAAATTAGGAGAAAGAAAATAACAACGATTACTAAGACATATTGTAAAAAAATCAAAGAGACAAAAAATAATGTTGTCATTATTGTCGAATGTCGAGGAAACAACAAATAAAATGAAGTTGTACGGTACAAAAAAATTGAAGTAAATGTTTTGATATTCTAGTAGATAAAAATAATAATTCTAATGAAAAATATATCAACTTTAAATTTTGAAATTAAAAAATAAAAAAATCTCGTGAAATATAATGAAATATTTAAAATAATAAATAATTAACAAAGATGTCCCTTGATTTATAAATTTTAGATGATAAGAGGGTATATATTTTGTTCGGTGAAAATTATAGTTTTCAATTATTTATTCGAAGTTAAAAGGCCAATTTCAGAATCCATCAATTATGCTATAAAATGTATAATAAGAACTATATGGTAATGAATAACTTGAGTTCTACAGAATTTATGTTAAAGCAAGGCAAAGGTCTTGTTGTAGACACCACAAGCTATGTTGAAAAAGACAAAACTTAATTTTTACAGTCAAATTAAGGTAAAGTTCTATTTTATAATTAAAAGTTAATGTCATAAAATACGTGACTTAATTTCTACAAATTTTATACCTAGTAAGGTAGAAGTTTAGTTTCTGAACCATCAAGTTATGTCGTTAAATGTATAACTCAATCCCTGCAATATTTACAGAGAGCTGCATAAAAAAATTTGAAACTTATATTGAGTAATTAAATTATACAAATACTAAACAACTTATGTCGCACAAGTTAAATACTTATAGAATTTATTCCGAGCAACTTAGGTCATATATAAGAGTTATTTAGTAAAAAAAAAATTCATTAAATGAGTAGTAAAAAAAAAAATTAAGACTACGTAAAGATCACCATACTGAAGGAAAAAAAATTAAACACTACACTGAAATAGAAAGAGGAGGATGCTAGAAAGAGTGAAATATTATAATTGTAATGTATAATTTTTTTAAATATAGCTATGGATGTTAGATACATAGTATACATTACTATATCATGTACTAAACTTCTTCTTTTTTTTTTCAAATTAATGAGGGATAAAAGTAAGTTTCAGTGAAAATATTTAAAATTATGTAATCAAACTAATATATTGCATATAGTCATAAAATAAATTTCTTTAGTCGAAAATGAACAAAGAAAGAATTCTTAAAGAATATAATGTATTATATTATTTTTATATTAGGCGTTGCTAAATGGTGCGGCTATATATGGTTGGCATTTGGCTTCTTCTTTGTAAATTCTAAAACCCTATAAAAACCCTAACACGGTCCGACCCGAACCAGTCTCACTCTGCCGATGACTTCCGCCGGCCTGCTCCTCCGTCGTTCTGCCCATAAAATTGTAAGATGTTTGTCTTATTCTCTTAGATCTTTCATATTCTGAGATTTTAAATCTTGTTGTGAATGGTTTGATCTTACTGTTTCCGAATTAAAAAATTACAAACATTTTTTTATTAAATTAAACATCACTTCAAAGAGGTTGATTTGTGTTATTGATAGTTATAGCTCTGAGTTTATGGGTAAAGAAATAAGAATATGTTCGTTCAATTGTCTCTGTCTGTGGGAGATCAACATTATGATTATAGAGATTGTCCGGTGAATTACATTGAACACAAAACAGATTGGACCATACACCCGTAAGCAGACTCCACTGTTATGAAAAAAACTGAACACTACTGATATTTTAAATTTTACAGTCAATGGTTTTAGCTTACTATATCACGTTCTTGATTTGAAATAAATATCCCTTCTTGATTTCTTGAAAGAGTTGATTTTTGTTGTTGATTGCTTAGCTCTGAGTTTATGAGTAAAGAATGTGTTCTATTTTCTGTGGGAGATCAAGATTATGGTTATAGAGATATTCCGGTGAATTACATTGAAATTTTTGATTCTTTAATCATACTTGCTGAACATTCTTAACATTTCGTAATCGTTCATCATCAACCATCTAACATTTAAGAGATAAGCAACTGAAAGAAATAATTCATTAAGTATTAATTGTATATCGGCCAAAATAGCACCAATACAAAGTTTGAACCAAAACAGGAAAGAAACGCTAGTGGAACATGCTCCGCTAGCTCAACTCTAAAACTACGCTAGAATGTAAAACAGTAGCATCCTCGAAAGCATGAGGACCTACCAAACTCCGGATGAATACTGATGTCCGG
Source organism: Solanum lycopersicum (assembly GCF_036512215.1). Lineage (NCBI taxonomy): Eukaryota > Viridiplantae > Streptophyta > Magnoliopsida > Solanales > Solanaceae > Solanum > Solanum lycopersicum. Next base: position 90,246,329 of record NC_090800.1, read on the forward strand.
ATAGCTGCAACAACGAACCTGTAGCTCTAGCGTCCACCTGTGCCTGCACCTAAAAGTAGATGTTCGTATGGAATTAGTACACACTTGTACTAAGTATGAGTATATGCAAGTACACACCAGGGACATGCATGAGGAAGAATAGCTCTTTCCTAACAACATGATTTTTGGAAGTCAAGTCAGTGGACTTGCCAAATTGAGATTGGGAAAGTTATGCCATGAGAGTGACATGCATCATTATAATTATCGTATAGCACACAAAACATAACATATTCATATAACACATAACATATAACACATACTTTCTTTCATATTATTCATTCGTATACCATGAGACCTTATTATCATAGACTTAACTTTAAGACTTTCCAAAATGAGGGCTCAACATATGGGACCTCAACTAGGGAGCCTTCTTTAGCAAACACAGAGTCTGCTTCACTCATTCATTCGTATTTCATTTCAATTCATTCATAGGCCAGTGCGAACACCAGGTATACCTAGGATGTAGTTTAAGACTCTCATCGGGTTTGCTGTGCAATGATCAGGAATGACCTAATGTCATTACCTGAATCTAGCTCACCTCTTGATTATCCTATCCTAACACCTTCGGTATCATTCATTTCTTTATATGATTCGTTTGAGGCTGACCTCATTCATTCATTGGGAACTTTAACTTTAACCGACATAGATCATGTGAGCATCATGAAATCCAGTGTCTTCCCCACACCGAAAAGAGGTGGAATCACCGGCCAAAGCGATTCAATAACATGCTAGCGTATATGGGAATTTAACCCCGCCAGATCCCTATAGTGGCAATATAGGTTCAAAGACTAGGAGATGTATGGAGACCCATACCCGGCAAGCCGGACAGTCTCATCTCATGAGAATTACGTGAACCTCCGCCCTTCCCGAAAGAAGGCATCACCACTCATAGCTAGCCTATCGGTGCTCGGTATAAAGTTCCATTACATGCAACTCATACATCATAGAAGTTTGCTTCTAGTATGAAGACATCATAGCTCAATAGATGATTTCTCATCTCATCATTAGTATTAAGTGTTTTAAACTCAATATTTTTATTAGAGTATTCATAGAGACTGGTCTCTTCATTATCTTACACTCTCATTGGTGAGTATGTATCGGTAACATTTACTTAAGCTCATTTAAGATTGCTCTCATCATATGCATTAACCTCACATCATGATTGTCGCCACATTCTTCATTTCATTACGTATATCTTAGGTTCACTTATTCTTGAACGTATGTTAAACTTATATATCTATACATACAAGCCATGAGGCTTCATTTATAGTTCGTTAAGTGAATTCTTGTTTTTCTAAGATTATGTATTACAAGACTTATGTATCTTGTATATATGCCAAGATCTTTGATTTTTGATCTAAGTAGATGACATTATTCTTGAATATTTCACTCACGTATGACTTATGTATCAATACGGAGGTTTGGACACGAGAACCCAAATTTTGAATTATTTGGATATCATTTATATTTTTCATTGATTTTAGTTCTAATATTCATAAATTTAGAACTCTAAGTTAAGTCTCAACATTTTCGTGAAATAATAAATTTTCTATTTTAATTAGAATTCTAAATTAAATTTCAATCATTTACATGAAAGAATAATTTTCTAATTTAATTAGAATTCCAATTTAAATCTCAATATTTACATAAAAGAATTAATATTCTATTTTTAATTAAGATTCTAAATTAAATCTCAATGTTTACATAAGAGAATTAATTTTCCAACTTTAATTAGAATTTTAATTTACTATTATTATTATTTTTAATTAAATTCGCTTGAATAGGGAGGTTGTGGGTTCGAACCCCCACAGCCTCACCTTTATTCCCTTAATATTTTTACCCCCCCTTCAGCCCTGAGGTCGCGGGTTCGATCCCCACGCCTTGCATCCCCCCTTTTTATTTATTTATTTATTTTTTTTTTAATTCTTTGACATCCCAAAAATTTCCAGATTCTTTTTAAACCTATTTCTATGTTTTTGGAAATTTATTCCACTATTTTTCTGCACTTTTTCATCAAGTTTCACATTAGTTCTTAGGGAGATTTCATGGTTCATTCACTTCACTATGCTTCATCAAAATAAACATCACATTGCACACCCATTTCACACATAAAATACATGATAAATAAACAACTTATATACCCCAAAACAATGCCTAAAACACTGCCCTATACACACCCATACATCAACTTTTTCCGATCATATTCTGATGATCATTATCGCGATTTCCCGCACATAAACACATTCATATTTAATTTAAACACATCATTCATGCAAAAATCTAGCAGCACAACATACCCATCCTACAAATTCATTAGGGAGCTAAGGACAAGGACATACGAAGGGGAACAACCTTAGTTTCAAGAGTTTAAGAAACGTCCGAAAGAAAGTACTCTTGGAGAAAGAATTCCATGAGAGAAACTCATACCTTAATCGATGTTCAAACTTTAATGTTGCTGCCCGGAAAACTCCTCCAAACCACTCCCAATTCACTTCAAAGTATACCTCTCTCGACGAACCTCTCTTAGCCTTGACGTTTTGATTACTTTTTCTTTTGCTTAAAAATTTTTTTGTGAGTTCTTCAAGCATGAAAATTATTGATATTTTGGCAGAAATAATGTGAGGAAGATGGAGAACGTGAGAGAGGGAGTTTAGAAGCGTGAGAGAGAGAGGGCTAATTGGATTAGGAGACTAATTCAAGAATTAGTCAAATAACATTAAAATAAATAAATACAAATCTGTTTTATTTATTTATTTATTTATTCATTTAAAACATGAAAGGACAATTATGCCCTTAAATACCTATTTATTCTTATTTACATAATTCTCTTTTTTTTTGAATCGTCACCAGAGCTCTTTCCAACACTCCTAATCTCTCCAAAATTAAATCTAATGCTCCTTGAATTCCAGTTTGAGCATTGCATACTTCCTCTTGCGAATTCAGCAGATCGGAGAGCATTTCATCGTGCCTTGCTATCTTATCCTCTGTAATCTTCCAGCGTGTGCCCTCAGCCATTACACAGGTTCGAAGGCTCTGATACCAAGTGTTATGATCTTCCTAAGATCACAAGCTCAATCCACCAACAAATCAAAAAATGCAGAAGAAAATCAACTGTAGAATTTATTGATACCGAAGTTCTTTATTACAACTACTGATACTACAACTATGGAATCTACTGCTACGCCATTGATGATCTGCAAGGAAACAAGAAGAAGAAAAAGAAGATTCTGGATCGAAGAAGAAAGAAGGAAACAGAGAAGAGAATTGGTGTGACTTATTTTTCAGTTATTTCCCTCTCTCTTCCAGCATGACTACGTATAACAACCTCCACCAACAACCTGTACCCACGTGTCATAATCCTCACCCTCAACTTTCCTTAATCAACTTCCAATCTCATCCGTTCATTTTATATTTCTGTTAACCTTCCTATTTCCTGTTATTGCCATATTCAAAGATCGAATCCCTGCAACCCATATTTGTTATACCTTTAAATGCTTAACTGTATATCATTATTGATCTTACAAATTGAATTTTGTAAATTTAAATGTCAATATGGAAATTGCACATTTATTGCTAAAAACACATGAGGCTTAAATGCACATTAATCAAGCTAGTAAATTTGAATTTCTAATGCTTAAAACAAAATTTTAATTACAACTTGAGATTTCTATTGATAATTTCAAGCGGAAAATTATTAAAAAAACAAAGAATACTATATAATTTTTTTTAAAACTCCTTTAACATTAAATAAGAATGGTGCTTTTAAAAATATTTTGAAAAAAAAACATTCCACAAACCATTTATTTTACCATATACTCTATCTTTTATATAGAAAGAATACAAGGATGGACTTAGAATATGCCCCATACTTCATGAACACATATTTTAAATCTTGAATAAATAAAAATAATCACAGTATAACTATTAGTAATATTTTGCTTCTTAAAATTGAATCAAACAAAATAACGTGTGCATATAAGTTGAATCACAGCTATTTCTAATCTATTTCACTCTTTTTCTTTGTCTCTCTCTAAAACCCTAAACCCTAACACTGAACTTCCCCTTTGCAGTTATAAAGTAGCGTTGGCCGCACAGCCGCCGCCTTGCTCAATCTCTCCTCGCCGTGAACTACCTCTTCTCTGTCCGCCGCCGATAAAACTGTGAGTTATTTTTTCAGCCTGTTATGTTTCTGACTTTGTGTTCTCTAATTGTGGTTGATTTATATCATTGATGGTTTAGCTGAGTTTATGGTTGATTGTAGAACAGTAAATTTGTTCAATTGTTATAGAGGTTGTAGTTGGATTGGATTGAATGGAAGTATGTGTGAACGACTAGTAGGTATTATTAAGCCGGAAGCTTATTACTACTGTTCTTTTATTTATAAAATATTAAAAAAATTATGTAACTATCTATGTCACTGTTCCACGAAATAAAATCTGCAGTTCTTTTTCCACTATCCTGTGAGCATGGAATTCAAAAAATTTGGGAGAACTTTGTTAATGTTTGCCAAATTGTCACTTTAATGCTTACTTTTACTTTTAGTGGATTTTTCTTTGCAATCACCACTAAGCAGCACCAAGGAAAAGTGACATTCTTTTTGGGACAAGGCTAAAAATGTAGAGGGTGCCGCATAAATTGGAGTGCTATAGAAGTTTTGCATTCAAATAAAGAGTTCTTTTTTACCAGATATGAAGTATTGAGTAATTTGGAAGATGTTGGTTGGGTTAAGGGAAATTTTGGCTTTGACAAGTTTAGATGCTGACTGAACTGCGTGTAATAGTGTTTATGCATTAACATGTGTCTGTATCTGAATTAATGATATAGTTCTAGAACTTTGCAATTTTGTTTTCTCTCAGAATATAGATTAATATCGAGGAATTTAAGCTTAATGTCCCCGTTCTATTTTCATCAAGAAAACATTGTCTTTAAGTTTTCAAAATCTTATGTATTTTAGGAACTACCAAAATTAAACTTAGGATCTTTGCAATTTTTTATATTTATTTTCATCTTAGAAAATATCGTACTATTTTTTAGTACCTCACAAATTGGATATTTGACATGATAGACAAATATTGGAATTATGAGCATGGAGACGGTTGGGTCTGAGCAATCAAGAGAGAAAATGAAGAAAGACAAGAAAAAAAGGAAGGCTGAAACAGAGGGACCTGATACCCCATCAACCTCTCACATTTCTAGCAATCCTATGGAGAAGAAGAAGCAAAAAAGAGCTGTAGACAAAGAGAGGCGCAGGGTGGAGACCGAGAAAAAAACCGAAGCCCAGCAAGTAGTGGTGTCCTCTGAATTGAAAAGTAATAAGAGCGCGGTGATTTCTCCCACTACTAGTGGATTGCCTGAGTTCCACATTGCTGTATTTAAGGACCTTGCAGCTGCCGATGCTTCTATTAGAGAAGCAGCTGCTAATTCTTTAGTTGCTGAGTTGATTGAAGTTCAGAAGGCTTATGATATTCTAGAGAACAAGGAAGTGGTTGAGGGACAGCTCAAATTGGAAGCTGAAAAGGATGATGGGTTGAACAACTGTGCCCCTTCGTTGAGATATGCAGTTCGGAGGCTAATTCGGGGCATTTCTTCATCAAGAGAGGTGGGTTAGGTTAACTTTTAGCACAATGTTCTGTGGGTTTGTTTAAATTTTGTGCCTTGTTATATTTGACGATTTAATTTGAATGCTTCAATAAGGGCTATATGCCTTCACATTTTCATTTTATTGTTGAATAATTTTTAGGGAGACTTATATCTCTATGGGTTCTTGTTGACATACCCAACTGATGAAAGCACATTCATGCTGGAAGGGTTGTATTGCACAATACGACGCTTAGGCTGTCTTTCCTGTATTGACCTTTAAAAGGTTATTTTATTTTAGAATAGAACCATAAAAGGTTACCTTCTTGCAGGTAGATACTCACAGCTTGTGTCATTGAATTTTTTCAGTAGTCCTATGGTCTACAGTTTTGAATTAAAAGGTTAAATGATATAATGTAGGCTTAAGAGACAGGTGTCTCTTCTGCTTATAGTCCCATGTTCCATGGTTGTCTCGATCAACTGCTCCCATATAAAGCCTCATCTATTTCCTTGTTTGTGCAGTGTGCAAGGCAAGGGTTTGCATTAGGCATGACAGTGTTGGTTGGTGCTGTTCCATGCATAAAAGTGGATGCCCTGTTGAAGCTTATTGTTGAATTATTGGAGATCTCTTCTTCCATGAAGGGTCAGGTGGGAAGGATCTCCTTTTGTGAAATGTTACCTTTCTCAAAAAAAAAATAATAAGGATCTCCTTTTGTGAACTGATAGTTTTCTTATGGTCTGTCTGAAAAGCTTAACTTGGTTTTGTAGGACATGAAAGATTGCCTATTGGGACGCTTATTTGCTTACGGATCTATTGCAAGATCAGGGAGATTAACTTTGGAGTGGACTGCTGATAAGAACACTCCTTATATTAAAGAATTTGTTGGTTCTCTTGTCTGGCTGGCAAAAAAGAAGCTCTACTTACAAGAGCCTGCTGTCTCAATTATTTTGGAATTGGTTGACAAGGTCTTTCACTTTTACAAGCCTATGAATTGCAAATTTATTCTCTGTACATTCACTTTAGTTATCTATTGAAAATGACTTCACTGATTGCCTTTTCCTGCGTCATTATAAACTCGTATGAGCTCACCATCCCCTTATTGAACTTGCAGTTTTTTTTTTTACTTGCCTATAAAACATAAAACATCATCTCTTCCTACTCTTCCCGCTACATCTTACTTATTTTTGGGCAAGAAAATGTTATACGCTTATCCAAATAATATCACCTCTTCCTACAACTAAGCTGTGGTTTTGTTATGTTGCCGATTTAACTTTCTTCATTTAGTGTGTTTTTGCTTCAGCATGCTGTCCATTTCACTTTCTTCATTTAGTTTATTTTTTGCTTCAGCATGTTGTCCTCTATTTGTAGTCTTTGCTTAGGCTGCATTCAGTTTAGCCGTCTCACCATCCATATTTTTGCCATGCCAGTTACCTGTTGAAGTTTCATTGAACCATGTTCTTGAAGCTCCTGGGCTTAAAGAGTGGTTTGAAAGTGCAACGGAAGTTGGAAATCCTGATGCTTTGCTTCTTGCCCTTGCCATACGTGAAAAAACTGGTGTTGATAACAAAGATTTTGGCAAGCTTCTGCCTTTTCCTTATAGCCCCAGCCGGCTTTTCAGTGTGGAACATTTGTCCTTGCTTTCCAATTGCTTGAAGGTGCTACTGAACTTCTTCATTTTCTTTCCTTGAAAAGGATTGTTCATTAGTTTGATTTTTGTCGACTTTATGGATGTGCAGGAATCCCACTTCTGCTTGCCACGAACTCATAGTGTATGGTATTCCTTGGTAAATATTCTTTTACCTGAAAATGTTCAACAAGATTTTGATCCCTCAGCAGCTTTAAATTCCACAAGGAAGCACAAAAAAGGCCGCAAGGGTAGCTCAGCTGAAGAAGATATTGAGAAAAATCTTAAAAACTTTTGTGAAGTTATCATTGAAGGATCACTTCTTCCATCATCTCATAATTGCAAGAATTTGGCGTTCAATGTTTTGCTGCTTCTCCTTCCAAAATTGCCCACATCGTGCATCTACAACGTCCTGTCTTACAAAGTTGTCCAGTGCTTAAAGGACATACTTTCTGCGAAAGACACTAATCTATTCAAAGCCAGTCAATACTTTTTAAGAGAATTTTCTGAGTGGGTCAAGCATGATGATGTTAGAAGAGTGGCAGTTATTATGGCTTTACAGAAACATAGTAATGGGAAGTTTGATTGCTTCACCAGGTCAAAAACAGTTAAAGAGTTGATGGCTGAGTTTAAAACTGAGTCTGGATGCATGCTTCTCATTCAGAACTTAGTTGACATGTTCCTGGATGAAGCTCGTGCTTCAGAGGAGACTTCAGATCAGAGTCAAACTACAGATGACAACTCAGAAATTGGTTCCTTAGAAGATAAGGATTCTGTTGGAACAGTAGGAACGCCCGATTTTTTGGAAGGATGGGTTGTAGAGTCACTTCCAAATAGCTTGAAGCATTTATCTCTGGATACAAATGCAAGGTTCAGGGTCCAAAGAGAAATTCTAAAATTTTTGGCAGTGCAGGGTCTATTTTCTTCGACACTTGGAACTGAGGTGACATCTTTTGAATTGGAAGAAAAATTTAGGTGGCCAAAGTCTGCCATTTCAAGTGCTCTTTGTAGGATGTGCATTGAGCAGCTGCAGTTACTGCTATCCAATGCTCAAAAAGGCGAAGGACCTCAAGTTGTGCCTAGTGGTCTTGAAGCTAATGATCTTGGAGCTTATTTCATGAGATTTCTTACCACATTGCGAAACATTCCTTCTGTTTCGCTGTTTAGATCCTTGGGCGACGATGATGAAAAAGCTATCAAGAAATTGCAGGCTATGGAGTCTCAGCTCTCAAGACAGGTGCTATTTTGTGTTGCTTCATTTTGTAGAATCGTAATAATGTTACTGACTTCAACACTGGTCAAAGTTTTGTTTCTCTGTGAAACCAATGCCGCTTGCTTTAGGCCTTTTAATTCTCTCTTTTATTGTTTGATAAGAACGTACTCCAACATTGGTGTGAGGTATATCAGTTAGCTCTTATCTGAAACAGCCATAACTTGTTATTACTCATCTTATATCAATTATTGCCATCAACAACTTGTATTTTATTTATGCATATTGACCACTATTCACCGTGTACAGGAAAGTGAAAACTTATCAATATTATCTGTGTGGAAGTTTGATTGTTAATCCTTTTCTTCTCTGACCTAAATCTTTTCTCCAAACAATTGCAGGAGAGAAGCTTGGGTCCAGGTATTGCCAAAAATAAGTTACATTCCATGAGGTACCTTCTGATACAATTGTTGCTTCAAGTCCTACTTCGCCCTCAAGAATTTTCTGAAGCCGCCTCTGAATTGGTTATTTGCTGTACCAAAGCTTTTCGATCTTCTGATCTTCTTGCTTCCTCTGGAGATGATGAAGCAGAGGGAGATGATAGTCCTGAATTCATGGATGTTCTAGTGGACACTATGCTTTCGTTGCTGCCACAATCATCAGCACCGATGCGGACAGCTATTGAGCAGGTAAACAATAGGAAAAAAAAAGCATAATATTCCATCAGTTCTTATGGTGATTTAATATTTCCCAAAACCATGACCTTGTGACATGCTAGTCATTATTTCTAATGCATTATTGCACCTACTGTATTTTGATGTGAACTTCATTCTGAATCTTTTTGACCAAATTAATAAGAGAAGCAACCTAAAAGGAGGTGAAGTTTTTACTTATACGGATGTTTTGTCTTAGAAGACTGAGTTCTCAATCTCAAGCTGTTAGGTGGTGTAGGCGATATGAATTTTCACTGTTCATGCTGCTCCATTTAGACCCATCTCAATCTTTTTTAGCACTAGAAGTTCTCTACATATTTTACTGGCAAACTAACCTCTTGAGAAATAATTGTCAAAAAAAAAAGCATCTTGAGAAAAAACTAGCGGACTCCTAGTCTACATTGGACTCAAAGTAAGCATACCAAGATGACTATAATTTAATCACAACTGATTCACATAACCAATCTTGATTTTTCCTTATTGTACCTTGGCCCCTCTCTAATTAGTGACCATGATTTATGTAATCTGTTTAGTTCGCTCTTCGGTTTTTAAAGTTTTTTCACCAATTGTTAACACCCCTAGGTAATGCAATAGTTCTCCTGGGAAACAAAATTCATGATGATATGTCACTCATGCTGGACGATTGGGTCTATTTAGTTATCTGATAGAAGATATCTTTTCTTTTTCCTTTTTTCTTTTTAATTGTTGAAAGGTAATATTCAAATTTTAAGCACAATATTCTTAGCACTGCAAGCCTTATCTAAAGGAAGATGTGGTTTTTATAACCAGGACATTTCTCATGTCCAATGACGCAAAGTTTGAAACTCGGTGGATAATTGGTTTGGCCTTCTACCCTTTTGCGCTTAAACATTAGGCTATTTCGTACGGCAAGATTCACACTTGTGATGTGCTCCTAACTTGCACATCCTGCCCTTTGCTCTTGCCCCTAGACAAAACCCTTCGGGTCAAGTTTTTTCTGAATACAGGACTCAGTTTATCCTTTTTCTGTGGTTTTGCACATGGATTTACTGTTAATTATTTGATGAGAAAATAGTGAATGCAATGCTTCATTTAATTCCTTTATTGGGATACACCTGTTTTGGTTTTTATATCAATGGTATTCCGTCTTGTTTTTCTTTGTTTCCTCTTCGGTTAGTTTTAAACAAATTGAATTTTTTAGTCTTCTCTCAAATTGTTAAAATTTATGATCTTCACTTTGGAAAAACACCTTATAATAATGGTATCATATTTCAAATTAACTTGACATGGTCAATTTTAAGAATTCGTTAGGACATGTTTTTGCTGATCTCTTCATTACAGAGTTTGCTTATCATGCAAAAATAATATTTTCTTGTTCTTTCGGTGGTAAAAGAGGATAAAATGTCGATAGCTCTACACTATCTTTCCTTGTCCATTGATGCTCAACATTAAAAGCACGTAGTAGATGCATAGTACGAGTACATGGTAATTGTTGGGAGCTTTTTTTTTTGCAAAAATGCTCATGTTTGCATTCTTTTTGGATAACCTTGTAGTCTGGGCTAGTTTGTGCGCCCTTTAATTAACTCCATAGGTACTGCACCTCCCACCTTCACAAGTACTGCGTAATCCATCCACTAAGTCCTAGGTAAAGGGAAAGAAATCATTGGAGTGTTTTTACTCCCTTGGGATTTGAAATTGAGACCTCACGACTCGAACCACCTCATTGAATACTAGGCAATACCTTTCTGTGCATGTATGAATACTTGAAAATTGATTGTTTCTGTTCTTTTTAATTATGTTTCTCTTTGTGAAGTACTTGAGTTTGTTTGAACTCTGCAACAGCTGCTGTTGCTCAGGCTCTTCTTCAGCTACTTAAAAACATTTTTTCCTTTATAGGTTTTCAAATGTTTTTGTGAAGATGTTACGGATGATGGGTTACATCGAATGTTGCGGGTTATAAAGAAAGATCTCAAACCAGCCAGACACCAAGAAACTGACAGTGAGAATGAAGATGACGATGATGACGACGTTCTTGACATTGAAGAGGCTGAGGAATCTGATGAAGCAGAGATGGATGAAACTGCGGAGAGGCATGCACATGTGGATGACTCAGAGACAGTAGTTGGTGTTGAGGGTGTTACCTCAGAACTTCCTGTAGCTTCTGATGATGATTCTGATGAGGGATTAGATGATGATGCAATGTTCCGCCTGGACACACATCTTGCTAAAATGTACAACGCTAAGAAGAACCAGGCTGGTAGTGAAACTGCTCATTCACAGCTTGCCCTCTTCAAACTTCGTGTCCTCTCGTTGCTGGAGATTTACCTACACGAAAATCCAGGCAAGTCTTTCTTCATTCACTAAGGGGTCGTTTCGTGTGAGGGATAAGAATAAATAGTTGTTCTATAAAATTTTGATGTCTTGTTTGGTTGGCATGTTTGGAATAACTTATCCCACCATTTATAGCATAGTGATTGGATAAGTTATCCCCTAAACATGGTGGGGAAGTAATTGATCTTGGGATAGGTAGTTCCCAACCAAACAACCCCTAAAGGATTGCTGTTTCCTGGCTAGGATGAGGATGATTCATGTATTTAAAGTAGCATACTTTTATCATCTTTGATATTTCTTTAGTTGCTTTGTTTAGAACTCAGCAAACCCAGTACAGTGGTTGGTCATTATTTTGCAATCCCACATATATTACAGGTTTAAGTTATGAGTTAAAATATGTATTATTTTATGTGGAGTAGTAAATGGAATAATTAATAGAAGGATTGGTAATACATGGATTAAAGTACTACAATGATAAATTTATCCTCTATTACTCCACAGTTAGATTCTTGGCTTTGGTTATGGTACTTTCATGTCCCAGTTCTGTTCCTTGCATCATTTTTATAGATTTAACATTTTTTTATTGACACTGGTAACTTTAGTCTTAGTCTAAACTGCTACCTATAACTAGCACATCAAAGATATCATCTGTCCTAGTCCATCTTGATCTTCTGTAAGCTATTCTGCGCACATCAAAGATTTAACATTTTATCATGCATTGTTAATAAGTTTTTTATTTTAAGAGTTATATAGTTTATATTAATTTCTAATACAACAAACAAATATTAACAACCACATATACTGTAAAATCCCACAAGTGAGGGGAAAACCGGAAAAACAAATATGTGAAGAAATAATTCATGCATTGTGTGATCCCTACATAACCAAGCTCTACATATCTGACCCCCACATTACTTATTCCTTCATAACCTACATATTGATGCATTTTGGGGCGAAGTCAATTAGACTAACTTTTCTCATTTAATTTTACATGTACTAATTGCTCCTCTTGTGCGTCATCATTCCTTGTTCTGTTCAATTTAATTAACCGTATTTCAACCTTATTTGCCTTGTATACATGTTGACTTGTAGATGCCTAACGTCTCCTAAAGATGTTGTTGGACTCACTATTCTTATGTATCAATCACTTTGGGCATCTTTATATGGCATGTCATTCCTATGATCCTATCAAATCCTCGCTTCAGCCTTTCTATTTTAGTTCTGCATGTATGGCTTTTAATCTGTCGATTCTCCTCAAAAATATTACCTATTATAAATACCATGAATAAAAGATTCTCCTGTATACACTTTGATCTTGTGGCTGAATATCATGATCTGAGGCTTTTGTTCCTCTTGTATTAAGCACTGCTGTATACACTATTTGTTTGATCTTATTGATTCATTAAGGTGTTAATTGTTATCTAAATTTTCCACTTTGCAGAGAAGCCAAAAGTAGTGAAAATATTCTCAAGCCTAGCTCATGCATTTGTAAACCCTCACACTACGGAAGGTAACGAACAACTTGGCCAGCGAATTTGGGGAATTTTACAGAAGAAAATCTTCAAGGCAAAGGACTATCCAAAAGGTGAAGTCATCGAATTCCCAGTTCTTAAGTCTCTCTTGGAAAGGAACTTGGTACTGGCAGCAAAACATTTCAAGAAAAAGAAATCTGCCTCTAGTTTGTCAAAGAAAAAGCTGTCTGCTGCCTTGAATAGATTCAAAATGATCAATTCTCTTGCCCAGAGTTCAATATTTTGGATTTTGAAGATTATTGATACGAAAAAACGTCCAAAATCTGAACTTGAGGAGGTTTCTTGTATATTCAGAGAAAAACTGGAGGGTTACTTAGATAGTAAAAGTACTCGAATGAAGTGCGAGTTTCTAAAAGAAGTCTTTAAAAGGCGACCACGGATTGGATATCCTCTATTTGGGTTCCTTTTGGAGAAATGTGCTAGTGCAAAGCTACAGTTTCGTCAAATTGAAGCTCTTGAACTGGTCATCGAGATGTTAAAATCGTTTGTTTCTTCAAACCCTGATGACAACAGCCATTTTGCCGAGTTAGGCAGCCATCTTGCCAAGTCAGGGTGTCTTGTTAATGTGTTGTTGAAAAATATGCCGGATAAGGCATCACGACGAGCTGATGTTCGTAAGTTTTTTGGAAAAGTGATTCAGGTCTTAACAGATGTTGAACTGAGGGCCTTGTTTCTTAAGGCTCTGGAACCTGATTGTGAAGCTCAACTGAAGGGCATGTTTCCTGTTTTAAATCAGTGAATGGTAGGGGCAAAGGTATATGACAATATTCATAATTCGCATGTTGGGGTGACCAATTTGTCATTGTTTCCTAGCGTTTAATCAGACCATAAGTTATTTATAATTTTGTTTACTACTGGAATTTACTGTTTTCACCAAGATTTTTCTTGGGTTGTTGAAAAACTTGTAGCAACACCAGTTTTGGTTATATGTAATACTTCATAGTAACTGTACAATTCCAAAATTTTGGCATACGTGGCGCGAATTGACATCTTACCAATGATTGTTTCCATTCGTCATTCTTCACCCCTATTATTTCACGTCATTATTTATCATTGTGAGTCTATAGTTGATAAATTCGTCTCAGTGAAACAAGAGTAATTTTTTGCACAAATTCTTACCAGCCAATCATGAAGCCAAATGAACTTATCTACACAACGAGAGAACATCAAGCTTTTTTGACAATATGTAGGAGTTCATTAACAGTAGAAAGATGCAACAGAAGACTCCAATCTTGGATTTGAAGAAAAAGAAGGATAGAAGTACACAATTCAAAGTAGCTTAAGAAAGAGTGACACAACTCTAGTCTATAATGTAACAGAACTTTCTCCTTCACGGAGAACTTGAACCCGTAAGTGAAGGTCTTTGTTGCGCTTTCCTCTTACAAATTCACAAATACAATGGTCATTTTTCTCCACAAGGTTCCATCTACATAAACTGCGCCATCCACCTACAAGCCATATTCTACCGTCCTTCCACTTGTTGAGTTTCGTCACAAATTCTCTGCCAATAGAGTCGCGAATGGTCATACTTGAAGGCAGTTCAAGTTTGTAGTCCTTTACCACATCAACCGGAACATACTGAATTGGGAACAAAGACTTTGTCAAGTAAGAAATGATATAACGATTGAACTACAAAATCATTCACGAAATAGTGAAAATGATTATAATTACCAGTTGATCTCTCCTCTTTGATCTTATTTTTGCTACAAAATAAGGATTTTTCGGCTGTGTTGCACGTCCACTTTTGAATATATCTACACCAAAATGGTCGTGACGATTCCTCACCTTGCAAGCAAAGGCTGTTTTGCATCTAGATTTAGTTGGTTTGGTTCATAAACAAAAATCTCATGAAACACAAATATCTACCCATGTAATTTTACAATTTTACTAACATGAATTTAAGAATGAAAGAAAAATTTTAACATGTACCAAAAGTATTAAAAAATGAAATTTAACTTTATTCCAAAAACTAAAACAAAAAGCACCCTTAGGCTTGTTTCGTTAGCCTTTCGAACTTATTATCTTAAACATTTTATATGACTTGAAGATGATCTCCAAATATACAAAGATTTTCTTTTTTTAAAAAAAAAAAAAACTTACTAACAAGAAAAAAGACGATACAAAAATATTAATTGGTGTTTACCTTTTGATCGTAGCGCCTCTTTCTTATGTGTGTTAGTTCTTTGATTCTCTCCCTCATCTTCTTCTTCTTCATCTTCATCGTCTTCTTCTTCATCTTCCACGTAACATGCTACCTTTTTAGTCTCTTTATATTCCTCGTCCTTATCCTCGTCCTCATCCTCGTCCTCATCTCGTTCTCCCATGTACTCCACATCGTTATCGTAGGAAGAAAAACTATTACAGCTATCACTAGCCCAATTCTTCTCTTTTGACTCTCTACTCTTTTGATGTTCAACAATCATTTCTTCCGCTTTTAAACCTCCAACTCCGTTCTTTTCACATTTAGTTCTTCCAAGTAATTTAAAGTCAAACATTTTATTTCCATCATAGTCAAAAAAAAGAAAATCTCCAACCTCTACACTATTATCCTCAATAAATTTCTCCCATCCATATTGAAAATACAAATTTCCTCCGATTTTGTTCACTCCTACAGGCCACATATTGCCAAATCGATCCCTAAGGTTAATTTTCATTGGTAATTTTCTATTCTTGTAATATGTAAAAGATGTGGGAATTTTCTGTGAAAAAACATAACAAACAAGTAGAATAACATCAATTTTTTTTTCATCATGTAGAAAAATATTTCAAAAAAAAAAAAACTTACGAGCCTCTTTCCACTGTTTTCAGGAGAGAAAATCTTGACGAAGCCCTTTTCCATCTTCTCTTTTGTTGTCAAACTTTAAGAGAATAGGAGAAAATACAAAAAGAGAAGAGATTATAAGAAGAAAAATAAAATGAAAATTCTGAGTATTGTTCTCTTCTCAAGTAGTAAATGCAGAAGAGAAAGCTTTTTCCTCATATGGAATACTATTAATTTCAATAATTCAGTCAATATACAATATTTGATTTTCTCTGTTTACTTTTAATAATACACAGTCAATATACAATGTTTTACTGTGTGATTCATGACAACATTCTCTAATTTGAAAAAATTATTCTAAAAAAGACCAGACACTCATTAATATGCTCTTGTCTATAAAAAGTATAAAGACACCACTCCATATGAATTGTTTGGTACAAAATTTGTAATGCAAAATTTAGTAATATTTGGTTTGTTGCTTCTCACCGTATTTTGTATTCGAATTTAAACTCTATAAAAATGTTTCTTTCCAACTATATCTTTAGAATTTTTCGTTTCATGTAATCGGACCAAAGTAGATAATTATAGGACAACATTATTTTTTATGGTCCTCTAACTAGATAGGAGAAGAACAATATTATTGTTATATTTGTTATCTTCTCACTTGAATTATTTGAAGGTAAATAACTATCATCTTAATAAATTGATCACTAACAAAATTTTAATTTCAATTTATAAAAGGTAGAACGTCTAATTTAAAACCCTAAAAAACGATAAAAAATAGTAAAATTGAACGAACCATCTACGTTTACACATAAATTACAAATTGTAATTTTAATATATATGCAGCTTTATAAATTGTTCAAAATACAAATAATTAGAAAATCACTTATAGATCAATATATAAAACATTTAATTAAGATCACAAACGTCATGTAGTTTCTCTTTTCCATTAGTAAATGTTAAACAACTCACAATTCAAATACTTCTTGATTTATATTGAATTTATTTAACAACAAACAACTCTCTCTAAATAGTAAAAGTTTTAAGCTAATTTACTCGAATAAACTTACTAATATAGATATAAAATATAGAATTAAAAAAAAATTAACAAATTGATTAAAAAGAGTTTCGCAATATTTTTATCTTTTCATCAATTAATCCTGAGTGCGGAGTTAAAAGGGTAGAAAAATTGTCAAAAATTCTAAAAGGGCATATTAATTTTTTTTTAAAATCAAAACGGTAAAATCGCTCACGATATAGCGACTTGTCGTCTGAAAAAGAGAAATCGCTGCTATTAAATTTGGTTTTTTAAAAAAATAATAATAATAAATTAAACAAATCGCTCCATACGGAGCGATTTTCAAAATCAAAAAAAATTATTTTTTTTTATAAGTCGCTGCTTCTGCAGCGACTTCTATTAAAAATTTTAATTTTTTTTCTTTTTTGCTTTACAATTGGTTGAGATTGAAAAAAGAAACAGATCAATGAAGAAGATGAAATGTGGTAATATATATAGTTATGATTTGTAATTTCTAATTTAGTTTAACAACTCTAAAATTTAGCTTCTGAATGGAACAAAATCCGTAGTAAATAAGTAGAGAAGCAAATAAAAGTAAAAAATAACCAAGAAAAAAACTGATTAAAAAATAGTAATGAATAATGAAGTGAAGAAAGTAGAGTAAAATGTTTGGAAAAAAATAAAACAATTTATAAATCTGACCTTGCTTGGTTTATTGAGAAGACTGCTTAATTTGATGCTTTTGTGTTGAGATAAATGGAAAAAACTGAGAAAGAATATAGAGGAAGGAGATGGTGGACTTCAATGATATAAATATAATTGTTAATTAAGTTTTCAAAAAAAAAAATTAAGTGTAAAACAAAAAATGTGTTAATTAAGAATTTATTTTATATAAAATAAAGCAAAAAATAAAAAAAAATTAAAAATTTTAATACTTATAAAAAAAATTATTTTTTTGATTTGAAAATCGCTCCATGTGGAGCGATTTGTTTAATTTTTTTTTTAAAAAGCAAATTTAAGAAATCGCTGCTATTGCAGCGATTTCGCTTTTTCAGAAGGCAAAAGTCGCTAAATCGTGAGGAATTTTACCGTTTTGGTTTTTAAAAAAAATTGATATGCCCTTTTGGAATTTTTGACAATTTTTTTACCCTTTTGAGTCCGCACTCAATTAATCCTACTATATTAAATCTTATATTATTTGACCCGAAATTCCTACTACATAAAATTAAATATTACCACACATAATACCTGTCGTAATATACTTCCTACCAAATGATCCATTATGCATTTATTCAACTACTTTAAAATAGCAATTTTGGCATTCTATTTTCTTTTAAAAGATATTATAGTACCATGCAAAGTTGAGCTAGTAATAGAAGTTTGATGCTATTCTCTTTGCCATAGTAAAGATCTTTTAATTTTGATTAAAAACAAATATAAAATCTTTTAATTTTTTTAAAATAAAATTTATATATTTATAACAATATAGAAAATACTATAAATCACAATAAATAATAATTTAAAATATTTAAAAGGCATATTAAAAATTATACAAACAAAACTTAATTTGAATATCAAGATAAAAAATATGTCACATAAATTAGGAGAAAGAAAATAACAACGATTACTAAGACATATTGTAAAAAAATCAAAGAGACAAAAAATAATGTTGTCATTATTGTCGAATGTCGAGGAAACAACAAATAAAATGAAGTTGTACGGTACAAAAAAATTGAAGTAAATGTTTTGATATTCTAGTAGATAAAAATAATAATTCTAATGAAAAATATATCAACTTTAAATTTTGAAATTAAAAAATAAAAAAATCTCGTGAAATATAATGAAATATTTAAAATAATAAATAATTAACAAAGATGTCCCTTGATTTATAAATTTTAGATGATAAGAGGGTATATATTTTGTTCGGTGAAAATTATAGTTTTCAATTATTTATTCGAAGTTAAAAGGCCAATTTCAGAATCCATCAATTATGCTATAAAATGTATAATAAGAACTATATGGTAATGAATAACTTGAGTTCTACAGAATTTATGTTAAAGCAAGGCAAAGGTCTTGTTGTAGACACCACAAGCTATGTTGAAAAAGACAAAACTTAATTTTTACAGTCAAATTAAGGTAAAGTTCTATTTTATAATTAAAAGTTAATGTCATAAAATACGTGACTTAATTTCTACAAATTTTATACCTAGTAAGGTAGAAGTTTAGTTTCTGAACCATCAAGTTATGTCGTTAAATGTATAACTCAATCCCTGCAATATTTACAGAGAGCTGCATAAAAAAATTTGAAACTTATATTGAGTAATTAAATTATACAAATACTAAACAACTTATGTCGCACAAGTTAAATACTTATAGAATTTATTCCGAGCAACTTAGGTCATATATAAGAGTTATTTAGTAAAAAAAAAATTCATTAAATGAGTAGTAAAAAAAAAAATTAAGACTACGTAAAGATCACCATACTGAAGGAAAAAAAATTAAACACTACACTGAAATAGAAAGAGGAGGATGCTAGAAAGAGTGAAATATTATAATTGTAATGTATAATTTTTTTAAATATAGCTATGGATGTTAGATACATAGTATACATTACTATATCATGTACTAAACTTCTTCTTTTTTTTTTCAAATTAATGAGGGATAAAAGTAAGTTTCAGTGAAAATATTTAAAATTATGTAATCAAACTAATATATTGCATATAGTCATAAAATAAATTTCTTTAGTCGAAAATGAACAAAGAAAGAATTCTTAAAGAATATAATGTATTATATTATTTTTATATTAGGCGTTGCTAAATGGTGCGGCTATATATGGTTGGCATTTGGCTTCTTCTTTGTAAATTCTAAAACCCTATAAAAACCCTAACACGGTCCGACCCGAACCAGTCTCACTCTGCCGATGACTTCCGCCGGCCTGCTCCTCCGTCGTTCTGCCCATAAAATTGTAAGATGTTTGTCTTATTCTCTTAGATCTTTCATATTCTGAGATTTTAAATCTTGTTGTGAATGGTTTGATCTTACTGTTTCCGAATTAAAAAATTACAAACATTTTTTTATTAAATTAAACATCACTTCAAAGAGGTTGATTTGTGTTATGGATAGTTATAGCTCTGAGTTTATGGGTAAAGAAATAAGAATATGTTCGTTCTATTGTCTCTGTCTGTGGGAGATCAACATTATGATTATAGAGATTGTCCGGTGAATTACATTGAACACAAAACAGATGGGACCATACACCCGTAAGCAGACTCCACTGTTATGAAAAAAACTGAACACTACTGATATTTTAAATTTTACAGTCAATGGTTTTAGCTTACTATATCACGTTCTTGATTTGAAATAAATATCCCTTCTTGATTTCTTGAAAGAGTTGATTTTTGTTGTTGATTGCTTAGCTCTGAGTTTATGAGTAAAGAATGTGTTCTATTTTCTGTGGGAGATCAAGATTATGGTTATAGAGATATTCCGGTGAATTACATTGTACAGAGAACTGATGGTACTATACACCCACAAAGAGACGCCACTGTTATGGAAAATAAAATAAACTCCAAAGGTTAGATTGCTTAATATCTTGTAGTAGTTCCCAATGTTTCCCCTCAAATTAGGAAAACACTATGTTATGATAAAACTTAACAGACCTTTTCTCCAAAAGAGAGAGAGAGAGGAGAAAACTAAAGAAATCTACAAGGAAATGAACATCAACTACTTTAAATCGTATGTCAATGGTTTGATCTTACTATTTCCAACATGACCTCTTGATTAAATTAAACATCCCTTCTTGAATTCTTGAAAGAGTTGATTTGTGTTATTGATCGTTTATCTGTGATTTTATGGCTTGTTATTGTCTGTGGGAGATCAAGATTATGGTTATAGAGCTTGTCCGGTGAATTACATTGAACAGATAACAGATGGGACTATACACCCTAAAGAAGACGCTACTTCTATTTAAAAAAGTATATACGGGCAAGGCTAGATTGGCTAATATGTTGTAGCTCTCAATGCTTCCCCTCTGATTAGGACAAGTCCTCGAATTTAGATGCTACGGAGAAACTTAAAGAAATCTCCAAAGGAATGAAGATTGACTACTTTTGCCAATATTGAATGGGCTTTGAACAGAGTGGGAGTGAAAAGTTGATTGGTTTGAAAAATCTTGCTAGTAGTTGCTCATTTCCTAGCTTTTAATTATCTAATCTTTCTCCACTATGGCTGTTCGTTTACTTGTGCAGTTTGCTTCCAACACCAAGCCTTCATGGTGCACGTCACATTTTGGTGCTAAATGGGCTGGTCTAGCTAGACCATTTAGGTATGCGGTTTGTAGCATTTTTTATTCTTTTCATCTTGTGCGGATGCATATGTTTCTCTGTAAGCTTAATTGTCTTCCGTTGTAGCTCTAAACCTGCTGGAAATGAAATTATTGGTATTGACTTGGGAACTACCAACTCTTGTGTCGCTGTGATGGAGGGGAAGGTAAGGATTATATTTGTCGAAATGCAAAACTTTTGTTGAGATCATTTCTGTGATACTTATGATGGCTTTGGTGGATTATGTATATTTCCTGATGCCCTTGTTTATGCAGAATCCTAAAGTCATTGAGAATGCTGAGGGGGCAAGAACAACTCCTTCTGTGGTTGCGTTTAACCAGAAGGGAGAACGACTTGTTGGTAGTCCAGCCAAGCGCCAGGCAGTGACCAATCCTGCAAACACACTTTCCGGGACCAAGCGTCTAATTGGTAGACGCTTTGACGATCCTCAAACACAAAAGGAGATGAAGATGGTTCCTTACAAGATTGTGAGAGGCTCAAATGGAGATGCTTGGCTTGAAGCAAATGGACAACAATATTCTCCAAGCCAAATTGGAGCATTTGTTCTGACAAAGATGAAGGAAACTGCAGAAGCCTACCTAGGGAAATCTATTAGTAAAGCTGTGGTCACTGTCCCAGCTTATTTCAATGATGCTCAGAGGCAGGCAACAAAGGATGCTGGGCGAATTGCAGGTCTTGATGTGCAAAGGATTATTAATGAGCCTACTGCAGCTGCACTCTCTTATGGTATGAACAACAAAGAAGGTCTTGTTGCTGTTTTTGATTTAGGTGGTGGAACTTTTGATGTTTCAATTCTGGAGATATCAAATGGTGTTTTTGAAGTAAGTGAAATTTGTGATGCTCTCTAAAGCTGTGTATCTTCCTGTGTTTTCCCCTGTCTAAACTCATCTAGCTACTTCCACCAGGTCAAGGCAACCAATGGTGACACATTTCTAGGAGGAGAGGATTTTGACAACGCATTGTTAGAGTTTTTAGTGAGCGAGTTCAAGAGGACTGAGGGGATTGACCTGTCAAAAGACAAGCTTGCCCTACAAAGACTTCGAGAGGCAGCCGAGAAAGCTAAGATAGAGCTTTCATCAACATCTCAAACTGATATTAACTTGCCGTTTATCACAGCCGATGCATCAGGGGCTAAACATCTGAATATCACACTGACAAGATCAAAATTTGAGACATTGGTGAACCACTTAATTGAGAGGACAAGGAATCCTTGCAAGAATTGTTTGAAGGATGCTGGAGTATCTTTAAAAGATGTGGATGAAGTCCTTCTTGTTGGAGGTATGACACGGGTTCCTAAGGTTCAGGAAATAGTTTCTGAGATTTTTGGTAAAAGCCCAAGCAAAGGTGTCAATCCAGATGAGGCAGTTGCCATGGGAGCGGCACTTCAAGGTGGTATTCTCGGTGGCAATGTTAAAGAGTTGCTACTTTTGGATGTAACTCCGCTATCTCTCGGTATTGAGACATTGGGAGGTATCTTTACTAGGTTAATTAACAGGAATACCACCATTCCCACAAAGAAAAGCCAGGTGAGTTTTTTGGATAATGGGATCTCCTCTTGATTTTACTATTGTCTTGTCTCGCCTGGTGTTGTACTCCTCCCATCCAGGAACTATAATTTTTTTTCCATATTAGGAAATCTGACCATTCTATGTTCATACAAAAATTTCAAGGATTCAAATTCACTTAAAGCAAAACATTAAATTTTGATGTGGTTTTTCTTGTGAAAATTACCTTTTGGTACTACTTTTATTTTCTTCGGACATCGGTAGTATGATTTTTTATTTTGTCTATGGTCAAATATGGATCTTGGGAAAGATGACACATGTCTGTCCTGGACTTCTATTTCCAATGTATGTTTTTTTGTAGTGGTTACAGTGTGCTGCTTCCTTTTGTATTTCAGGTGTTTTCTACTGCTGCTGACAACCAAACTCAAGTGGGTATTAAGGTATTACAAGGTGAACGTGAAATGGCATCTGATAATAAGGTCTTGGGTGAATTCGAACTTGTAGGTCTCCCTCCGGCGCCAAGAGGCATGCCTCAGATAGAGGTGATGTTTGACATAGATGCAAATGGAATGGTGACTGTGTCCGCCAAGGATAAGGCTACTGGCAAAGAGCAGCAGATCAGCATTCGGTCATCTGGTGGTCTGTCGGAAGATGAGATAAACAAGATGGTCAGGGAAGCTGAGATGCATGCGCAGAAGGATCAAGAGCGCAAGACGCTTATTGATATCAGGAACAGTGCAGATACTACCATATACAGCATTGAAAAGAGCTTGAATGAATACAGGGACAAGGTCCCGGCAGAGGTGGTTACAGAAATTGAGACAGCTGTTTCGGACTTGAGAGCAGCAATGGGAGCTGAGAACATTGATGATATCAAGTTGAAACTTGATGCAGCGAACAAAGCTGTTTCCAAGATTGGAGAGCACATGACTGGTGGCGGTTCTGGTGGTGCCTCAAGTGGTTCACAAGGAGGAGATCAATCACCACCTGAGGCTGAATACGAGGAAGTGAAGAAATAATTTTTTTTCTAGGCAAAGCAGAGGAGCGTCTATAGATCTACTCTCCTTCTGAAAATGAAATTCATTTTTTCCAATACCCATATTCTAACTCGCAAAAATGCAATTGTGTTGACATCTTTTCACTAGAGATGTATGATTTTTGGCGAACGACTCTATTTATTGAAATGGCACTTTGTTGCCTCTTGGTGCTTTACACGAATTCATCAGCTGAACGTGTGGTTGATGTATAGACATCGTTAATTTCTTGGTAGATTTTGAAGAACATCGGTGAAATATTGTACTTGTCAGACTTGTTTGAAGCTCTTCAGACAGAATAATTGGTATCCGAATGCCCAGAATTGTGCTCGGAGTTTGAACATATTCCTCTGAAATGAATGCATTGCAAGCTTGCTATTGTCTCTAATCATTTGTGAGTTTTACGTATTATCTTTTTGTTACCCCCACTTAACACAAAGTTATTCGTGCAATGTCTCAATATTGATATTATCCGATATAGGATAGTCCTTTTCCATGTTGCTAGAGAACTCCGATTTTACAAGCAAATTAATGGTTTTTCCTGAGATTTTGTGTTCCTATAGTAATTTTTCTTGCGG
Source organism: Solanum lycopersicum (assembly GCF_036512215.1). Lineage (NCBI taxonomy): Eukaryota > Viridiplantae > Streptophyta > Magnoliopsida > Solanales > Solanaceae > Solanum > Solanum lycopersicum. Next base: position 90,270,577 of record NC_090800.1, read on the forward strand.
TTTAAGTGTCAAAAAAAAGAACTTGTTGATCAGGGAAATAAATTTTTGGAGTGTATTGCTGGTGAGACCATTCCTTATATTAAAGAACTTGTTGGCTCTCTTGTCTTTTTGGCAACAAAGACACGTTGCTTACAAGAGGGCTCTCAGGAGTCACTTTGTAGGATACTTGGCCAAAGTGTGATCTGTTCTCCCTCAAGTAAGTTTTTAGATACTGAGACGAAGAGGCTGTTGCTCACCTGACACATCGTATGAGGTCACAATTTAACCAGGGTGAACAAGCATTGGGGATCGCATGCAGGCGAAATTCCCGAGAATGGCTGAGATGTTCAGTCGACTGCCGTCTCACTTAGTTTGAAGTTGGTTGACATGAAGATACTTAAACTTTAACAAGCCTGTGAATTGAAAATATAAGCTTAGCACGTACGCTTCTAGTTATTAGTTGAAAATAAATTCACAAATTAGTGCCATTATTAACTTGTATGAGCTTGTACATCTCTTGTATGAATCTTCTCTAGGATCTTTTTCACTTGTCTATTAAACATCATCTCTTCCTCCTACTCCTGCAGCATCTTACTGCCGTTGGGCAAGAAAATAGTTTGCACTTACCCAGGAAGATATGTGCCTTTGTCATGTTGCCAGTTTAGCTGTTTGCAATAAGTGAACTTGTGCTTTTTCTCTAGTTGGTCTTTCCGTAAGATGTATTCTGTTTAGCAGTTCACCATCCATATTTTTGTCTTGCCAGCTACCTGTTAAAGCTTCGTGAATCATCTACTTGAAGCTCCTGAACTAAAAGAGTGATTTGAAGGTGCTACAGAAGTTGGAAGTCCTGATGTTTTGCTTCTTGCGTTTACTGTACATGAAAAGCTGGTGTTGAAAATAAAGAGTTTGGCAAGCTTCTGCCTTTTCTATATAGCACCAGCAGGCTACTAGACTTTTTCACCCTCCTACCTTGAAAAGGTTTGAGGGGGGGAGCCTTGGAGTAACTAGCTAAGTTATTGTTACATGCCCAGGAGGTCATGGGTTCGAGTTTTGGAAAAGACTCTTGCAGAAATGCAGGGTAAGACTGCGTATAGTAAATCCTTATGGTCCAGTCCTCTTCGAACCCCGCGCATAGCATGAGCTTAATGCACCGGCCTGGAAAAGGTTCGTTCATGTTTTAATCTTCTGGTTTTTCGATGCACATGATTCCACTTTCTGCCAGCCACGAGCATAATGTATAGTATTCCTTGGTAAATAATCTTTGACCTGATAATTTTGTACAGATTTTTGATCCCTCACCAGCTTTTAATCCATAAAGAAACAAATAGAGGCTGCAAGGATAACACAGCAGTAGAAGACACTGAGAATATTCTAGAGAGAGTTTTGTGAAGTTATCATTGAAGGATCTCTTCTTTTATCATCTCATGGCCCGCTTCATGCACTTACAACATCCTGTCTTACAAAGATGTGCTATTCAAAGCCAGCCAACACTTTTTTTGACAGAAATGGCTGAGCGGGTCAAGCATGATGATGGTAGAACAGTGGAAGTTAGTGTGGCTTTACAGAAATATAGCAAAGGCAAATTTGATTACATTAACAAGACAAAAACAAGTAAATAGTCGATGGCTGAAATGAGTCTCTGTGCATGCTTATCATTCAGAATTTGGTTCACATGTTCCTCGATGAAGGTCTTGCTTCAGAAATTGGTTCCATAGAAGATAAGGATTCTGTTGGAGCTTTAGGAACCTTGGAATTTAAAGGTTGGGTTGTAGAGTCACTTCCCAATAGCTTGAAGCATCTTAATCTGGATATAAGGTTTATTCTCTTCAACTCTTGGAACTGAGGTGACAACTTTTAGATTGGAGAAGTGTAGGTTGCCTATGTTTACCATTTCAAATGCTCTTTCTAGGATGAGCATTGAGCAGCTAAGCTACTGCTGTGAAAATTCTCGAAGAAGTGTTTTAGTACCTCATGTTGTGTCAAGTGGTGTTAAAGCTAATGATCTTGGAGCTTATTTCATGAGATTTCTAACCACATTGTGGAACATTCTTTATGTCTCAATATTCAGGTCCTTGAGCTGTGATGATGAAGAAGCATTGAATAAATTGCAGGATATGGATTCTCAGCTCTGAAGATAGGTGAGAATTTTTGTTGCTTGATTTTTTAGCACCCTAATAAGTTGCTAGCCTACGCCCTAGTTGAATGTTTCTTGTGTCTTTGCTTAACCAGAGTCCCTTGCTTTAGGCCTCCCAATTCTTTTTTGCTGTTGGATAACCTAGCTCCGGCATTTCTAAACGTGCATAGTTTGGTCTGAAATTCTACAGAACAAAATTTGGGGAATCCATCCAGCTCTCTGTGATCAAGCACAAGAAAGGTAATTGATGCTAAAAGTCTCACCTCAGGCGGTTTCATGTATATTTAAAGGAAGTACTTCTGAAAAAGCCAAGTTCTCTTCTATATCCTGAATTGCTTTTATAGATTTAAAAATTGAGCGACATTGACATTGATGATCATACAGCAGCTTCAATTTTGACAGGATGTCGCTGCTAACATATATGTTTGTGGAAAACATAGACTCCCTGCTCTGCAAGCAGCTGAACGAGTAAGATAGGTCATTTTTAAAACCAAGTGGTTGGAAGTTTCCCATGTGTTTAACAGGATTTGGTAGTAGATCATCCTTTGAGTCACTATCACGAACAGAACAAATAAATGGCTTGACTTGCAATCTCACTTCAGTTGGTGTTGGACTTGGGATTTCAACCAAAGGACCAAACTGTTGATAAATGGTATTCTCCTACTGTTCAATCTTGTAGTTTGGTCTTAACACTTTCTTGTATAATATAATTTGTGTTGGGTGGTGGCACCTCATTGACTCTCCTATGAGTTTATGACGTATAAAGTCAGGCCACTGTAAAAACTAGTCGCCACACCACTTTAAAGTTGGAGTTCAACTCAAGCAAAGCAAGTCTTTTTAAACACATCTAGGTATATTGAAGTACTAACACTTTTTGAGGATCTGAATCAATATTCTAAACAGTTCATTTATCTGGCTTTGTTCAGTGACTCAGATAATGCCACCATCCGGATAACTATTCAATTTGATGACTTACATTTTGTGTGGACCTATGTTACTATAGTTAGCTGGTCGATTTTTCAATTTTTTGGCTTTATACTACATTAGTGCAAACTTAATACATATGTATGTGGCTGTGTATATTTCCCATAAAAATGTACACATGGGTAGATTTTCCGTCGAGTCCGTCATTTCTGCCATATTTGGATCCTTCACGTGAAAGGAGATAGTTTACGTCTTTACAAAAGAAAGTTTCTACCAGCACTTGTTTAAGTAATACTGTAACTGCACAGCTACCCATTAAATAATACAAGTACCTAAGAATTTAAATATATGAAAATAATTGTTCGCATACACCATTCTCTTCAAACACGTTGAATGCTTTCTTAAATCTTCATTCTGCTCTCAGGCCAAAATAAACTATTCCCAATCATTTTAGGGTCGATTAGAACATGGTTAAGCCAGCAACTTTTAACATATTTGCCACATTTCTTTTTTCTCAAAGCTGTTGGCACAATTAGTGGCTGGTCAACCGACCAACACAATGTACCACAAACAATATGTTTTAAGTTGATGGAGCTTGAAACCAAAGAAGTAGAAAGTGTCATGTGTTATCATCTTCAAGAAAAATCAAATATTTAGTGTAAACCAACTGTACAAAAGGTGTCTTCTCCTCAACTATCTATCTACATATCTCACTCTCATTAACAGAGGGACCATCTCTAAAATTCCTAAAATTGTGATCCCTAACGCCATAACTTCTCTGCCATCAACACTACAAAGTTCCCTGAGCTTTTTGATTTTGCCTATGTCATATAAGCAGATCAATTTTTCTTCCTAGGTTGCCCATGTGTTTACAAACAGCTGGTTTTCCCCAACTTATCAGAATTCGAGTCCCCAACTTTATACCTCGATAAAAGAAAATTCAGCAACAGCCTATGCACTGCTTGAATCAACAAATCTCAAGAGTGTGCATCATCAGCATCAGAGTCACTTCCGGATGAACTTCCTGAATCAGAATCTGCATAAGAAACTATGTTCAATTAATCTGCTCTAATTGAGTCGCAAAAAATATCATTTTTTTGCATTTGAAGTAGAACATATACCACTAGAAGAGGAGGAGCCACTGCTTGAGCTACTAGAACTACTAGAGCTACTACTACCACCACCACCACCATTCTCTTGATCCCGCCCACCACCTTCATCCTTCTCAATTTCTACGGGAGGAAAATGGGTAGCTGGTTCATCATCCTCTATCTCTACATCCTCTTCACCAACATCACCCTTCTTGGCCTTTTTGAAGGAATCGTTTTTCTCACTAGTAGTAGGCTGCAAAAGAAAACGCATTTGTTAGAACTTCCAATCAGAGAAAAGCACAGGAGCACAGAATGTGCTCATCAAATAGATTCAAGATAAATGCAATATAGCATTACCCCATCTGCTTCGGCAACGGATGTAGTTGCAGCTGAAGCTGCAGCACTGGCGGATGGTGGTCCCAAATTGTTCATCAAGGCTTGCCTCTTGGTTTTGCTCACCATCTTCTTCCAATTGGTCACAAACCGATCAAGCTCCCATAGAGTCTCGGTGTCAAGGGCCTCAATGTCGAGCTCAATCTCATCACCGTCTTGGGCTAAATGTTCATTCCTCTTCCTTATAATCTGCACCAACTGCGGCATCTTCTCTTGTGGCAAACTTTGCAACCCAACTCCTAATTTATGCTTTTCCTCCATATTCATCTCTCTTTTATTTGGATCCTTGGCCCTCGGTTTAGGTTGCTTTCCCATAGTAGGAACTTTAGCAGCTGATTGAGGCTTCGCAGCTGGTGCCCTCACTGGGGACGGAGTTGACAATGGTGACTGCTGTCGGGCTGGTGGATTGGGTGGTGGCACTGGCAAAGAGGGTGTTGACGCACTAGAATGATTTTGCATCCGCTCTTGCTTCTTTGAAATGTTAGGGACTGGGGTAGGTTTGGGTTTCTTCACTCTCTCGGGAGTAGGTATGTGATTCCAAGAACTCCCCTGCAACTCATCTACAGGGTGATAATCCCGCCTGCCGCCTTCAAGCTTATTCATTTTATCCTGGAGCGGTCTAAACATGTCCTCAAATCGTCCGAGAAGCTGCTCAGCGAAGCCATTAACTTGATCTGTTTTAGGGTTATACAACAAGGCATTATTGAAAGTAAGCCTAACATCAGCAGCAAATTCAAAAGGGGAAGGGTAAAAATTCTTAGCCAAATTTGATTTAACCGTCCCCAAATCCATGGGTCGCTTAATAATTTGGTGGTAATCATGAAGACCCAAGGCTTCAGCATCAACAGGGATATTGAAAATCCACCCATTTTTGTGCTTCATCAGCTTTGCCAAAATCTGCCTACATTCCTTCATCATACTTTCCGTTCCGATGGCCTTCACACCATCCACACCACCTGGATTACCAAAATTCCTATTTTCAACTCCGTTTGGGAGCTTCTTCAGATCCTTACTGGATCCGGAAGGGGTAGGCCGTTTATTTCCAGATTGTTTCTTCGATTTGCCTTGAGATCTGGGGTTGGTGGTGCTCAATTGACCGGATTCGATTCGATCCTTGAGGTTTCGGATCTGTTCGACCTCCGCCATCAGCCGACTCCGTAGCTCATTGACCTCGGCTTTGTTGTAAGAGACGACGTTAAAAGTCAAATATCCTCCGAAATTCAGGCCGTCAACGTTGGTCGTTGATTCAATCGGCCGTTGATTGAACGAGTAGGCATCATCAGACGCCGTTTGCGTCACTGCTGGCGAATCATCCATATGCCGACCATTAGAGGTGTGATGGAATTGCTTCTGCTTCTTCTTAGGGTTAGGGTTGTGATTAGGGTTCAGTTGCGTATGAGAATAAGGGGTTTTCCCCATGAATCCACCACCTGCACCACCAGACTGAGCCCAGCTAGATTCATTCCGGCTAGCTAAGACGGCGGATGCCATGAATTACACCGGCAAATCTTAATACCGGCGTTCGTCTGGTGGAATTTATCGTTATCAAATGGTGTTGAAATCATGAAATTAAAGAGGTACGTGACAGCTACGCGCCTGCCGGAATCTACCGAAACTCCACCCGACCTTCAATTTCCGGTTTTAATCAACCAAAGAAGGAAGTAAAAAGAAAACTCTATAAATGTTGGAACCCAAATGAAGGCAAGGGTTTGAAGGGATTGAGCGAGGAATGAGAACGAGAGGGCATCGCTTCTTAAAGGCGATGAGATCTGCCCGTGCGAACTTCGGGCAGATTCTAACCCGTTGATCACACCTCGTCTTTTAATCTAACGATGTATAAAAATTTGTTTGCTGTCTGAGAAACTGACCGAGACAATCTGTCATCAACGGCTAAGATTTAAGCAAATACACACGTGGCGACAGATCTGGGGTCAGTTGAGCAGGGGTTTAAATAGGAGATTTTTTTTTTTTTTTATTTTTTAAAAAAATTGAATGATAAGGAAAAGTAGAAGAGAGGGAGGGAGGCGTTGTAGTTTGAGTTTGAAGTGAATTTGGGTCGCATGTGTCCTGAATTTAGGGTTTTTGAAGGGAGTGGGACCCACTGATAATTTAAAACGGGGGTATGGGGGTGGATGACGTGGCAGAGGGAATACACATGAAGTCGTGAAAGAGAAGCAAAACGCGCATAGATGAAAGTGTTGACGTGTCAGGAAGATACTGTCAAACAATGGAAGCTTTGTTTAATGTTTTGTAATTTTTGCCCATCAACCTTTTAAAAGCCGACTTTCCTTTTTCCATAATTCCCACTTGTACCCCTCTTGAGAAAAAAAAATATGGAATTTTTGTTTATATTTAAAAATTTTGAAGTGATTATTAAAGCTTTTAATATAATGAGTAAAATTTAATTTCTAAATTAGATAATGAAATATTTTAAGATGGTGCGTTAATAAATTATAGAAAAGTAGAAACAAATATAGAATAGTGATTTTCATATCCTAAATGTAACAACTCAACTTCTGATGAATCGTTTTAATTAAACATCTATGAAATCATATTTTATATATTTATACATACAAGCTGCTCAAATACTTTGTTTAGAGAACTCCTTAATAAGAACATTTTTCTGTCGATAAAATTTTATATTATACGAATATGAATAATCGAACTGTAACATGGAAAAAAAGTCTTGGTACTTTGTTTCCTAATCCCAAACAATAAACAAAGAGGGTGATCATAATTTTTTTAGGCACCAAATTATATAGTGGTAGACAATGAAGAGGGCAAAGTGGGAATCCAAATACTTGAAGGGTGTAAATGATTAAAAAAATATATTTTATCACCTTTTTTGGGTCCTACAAAAGAGTAAAGACAACTAAAATTAGCTAATGTATAGGTGGCGTCACATTCTTTACAAATATAAAAGGTACCCCCTACCCCTACACCCCACTACCCCACGTCTACCTCGCTCTCCTAGAACCTTCTATTATTACCATTACAAATTTACAAATCCAGATCCAATTTCTCTTCTTCACATACTTTTTTTCATTGCAAATTCCCAAAATAAACTTCAGTTTTTTTTTCTTTGTTTTCTCCGATGAGGGCATTTTTCAACAGAAAGCTTTTTAGATCTGTGGTCTGGTAGTTTTCCGATGATATCTGAGCTGATCTGGTTGTCCGGCAGCAATTTTCCGTGAAAGACTCGCCGGATTTTTGTTCCCGCCGGCGAGGTAGTTTAGTTTTGAGTTGCAGGCGGCGTTTGTATGTTTTGGTGAAGAGAATTAGGGTAAGCCGGCTAAGATAGTAACTGGGCCTTGAGTTGTTTTTGGGCTAAGAAGCCCAATTGACAGCTGGAAGTTTGTAAGGTCCAGACTAATTCTAAAAAAATATTATTGGTTCTGTTTGTTTTGTTTTTTTTTTGTTGAAAATTTCTCCTTTATTATACGCACAATTTTTACGTTTTTTTCTAACAAAGAAATTTGTTCAATAACTAATTTTGCAGAAATCTAGTGAAATGGCTGAGATATAATCTAACCAAAAACTGATTTATTTATTTTTTTAACTTTGCTGTGTTTGGTAGGGAAAAATGTTGAATATGGAAATATTAGAAAGATTTACACGTATAAGAAAAATATACGAAATAAATTAGTAATAATAACTAAGTTTATAAATATTATTTGTTTCTCTATTTACTCTACTTGATTATGGTTCAAAACACAATGAATTGATTGATGCTTAAAAGTAAATGGCATCGGTTTGATTTTTGGGGTGATAACAAATATGAGAAAGTGCATTTTTTGTCACATTTTGTTCTAAGTGATTCTTTTTATTAAAAAATACAAAAACAAAAAAGGGGGGGTGAATGTGTAGATAGATTTTCAGTCCTGTCTACGAACCGACTTCACACACAATCTTTAGTTTTAGTGAAGTTGCATCATATAATAGGGAGAAATTATGCCCCCACGTATTTCACACGTATTTGCACCATTTATCTCTTTTTTTAATTACTCATAATGTTTTTTTGACTCTTATATAATTAATGCGTGGAATATGTTTCATCTACGCTCGAAAAATATTATTATTATTATTGTTGTTATTATTATTATAATTTTGTGGCTTATACTAAAGTTGTGGGGGATAACATTTTGAGGAAAAGATAAAAATAGTCTCTTCTGTTTATGTTAAGGTTGTGATCCTTCTGTTTTTACGTGGAGCATTAATACTCAGATTTGTAATATTGGTTCATTTTTTATCCTTCTCTAAAATTTTATTTATTTTTACTATTGATTTTATTCATAATCTACGTATGGTATGTTCAAATAATCATTTTATTTATTTATTAAAAATAACAACTTCATATGAAAGAATGTGAAAAAATTTATTTTGTTTAATAGAAATCGTATTGCAGGTAAAGTCGTGAGCGTGAGATTTATAACAATAATTTCACGTCTGAAGAGGAGGCGGGCGCCCTCTAAGTTGACCACCCTACCCACTAATGCACTATGAGGGGGAAGGCGAACGGGAACCGACCGAAAGCGTGAGATTTATAACAATAATTTCACGTGCAATAGTGTAATTTTTTCTTTTCCTGCAAATTCATATGTTAAAGTTTTTAGTTTACTTTTTTGTGAACAAAACAATGTGTTTTTCTTATTACATTTTCTCAAATAGAGTTGTTATTTTTATTATATATAAAATGATTGGACATTCTTTATATAAAATTTTGAACAAAGTTAATGTTAGAAAATAGGTAAATTTTTATGAGAGGATCAAAAGTGCACTAGTATTACAAACATGAAGACTATTAATGTTTCATTTAAAAATTCAAGAATCACTTTAAGCCTTAGCCCAAAGACGAGGGATTATTTTGAGCTTTTCCTCTAACATTTTAGTTCATTCATTGAAATCCTGTAACATTTATGTCAAACCAACTTCCTGATTGTTTCTCTGATCCAATTATAAAGATTGTTTGCTAACCTAGAACTAGAAGGATGATTAGATTTATGATCTGTCTAAGAATAAAATTAAGCAAATAAATTAATCTATTTTACCAAATCCAAATCATGCTTTGGCATAAATACCAAAATATATTTGTTCTTGTATAGTAATAGAAGGATGAACAACTCAAATGAAAATCCAAATTTCTTTTTTTCACGCCCTACCTCCAACGGATCAATAATATTCTGACTTACTTTTTCTTTGGGTATTTCTCATAAATATAAGAAGCTCCAAGTCTACTATATTGGCTAATATTCCATTGGGTTGTATGTCATGAAACTTCAACATATACACACAAACTACCACTAACTAATGTAGCTATAGCAGGACTGTCTAACAATATGGTAAAAACAAATTGAACAGTAAAAGAAAATTAAGAAAGAACAGTAAAAAATGAACCTACTTAGAAAAAGTTATTTCACCAAAATCTCACTCAAGGTCACGTGTTCAATCAAATAGAATCAATATTTCACGATCACATGTTCAATCAGTCACCAATATATGCGTCAAAGGAAATCAAATATTGCGATGAATTATCTGCATTACACCTCTAAACAGGGGAGATTCTCAAAGGGTAACGAAAACACGAGATGATGAATTATCTGCATTACACCTCTAAACAGGGGAGATTCTCAAAGGGTAACGAAAACACGAGATGCTTCATGTATACATAATATATAACGTATGAAATCCGTTACACTTTTATTCATCACTTGGAACAACACTCAGACTTAGGACAAGCTAAATACAGAGGAAAGGATCCCAACAGCAAGAGTCAAGGAGGCAACAACAACATAAAGTTGCCAAGCTGCAAACAAATCATAAACATATTAAAAGTAATAAATAAATCGTATCACATAGATTAAAATCGAAACGGAATATTTACCAAGCCTCGAGTGAACCTGATTGTCTTCTAGGGGGAGCAGCAGTATAGGTATATATAGGGGGTGCCATCACTGGAGGTCCCTCGTAATAACCTGTTACAGTAAATAAAAAAATTACACTATACTTTTTTTTAAAAAAAACATTTGTTAGCTACGTGCAATTTAGCTTATTTCATTGAATTTACCTGGAGCAGGGTAGGGATAAGATGTTTGCTTTGGTACTTCACTCATATTTTTTGAGTTAAATATGAAGTTTTAATTTGGGGAAAAAATATGAACATTAGAAAAAATGTTGTATTTATATTGTTTGAATATGTTGTGTCACGGTGACACCTGGGTCGGTTATTCATGACAAACGATTATTTTATTATTATAAGCGGCACAACCATATTATATAAAATCATAAATACAACAACGTCACTATTTACTACTTTTATGGATAAATACGATCTATTTTTTCGAGTCCAGAGCCTAAAGAATATAAAATATTAATAAAAATTTTGAAACGAATTATAAAATTTTATGTTAGTTAAAATGGTAAAATCGCTATAACAATAGCGATTTCCTCCTCCGGAAAAAGTAAAATCGCTGATACTGCAGTGATTTTGCAAAATGTGATTTTTTTTCTAAAAAAAATCGTTTTTTTCTAAAAAAAATCGTTTTTTTAAGAAAATCGCTGCCCTAGGCAGCGGTTTTTTTTTTAATTTCAAAAATGTTGTAACACCGATTTTGCTTTTTTCGGTGGAGAAAATCACTATTGTTCCAGTGATTTTATCATTTTAATTAATATAAAATTTTATATACCATTTTAAAATTTTTATTAATATTTTATACCCTTTAGACTTCAAATTTCTATTTTCGTGTTTAAACCTTAATTAGCTTAAGTTTGCATTCTAGGATGAATGAAATAATAAATAATTATATATAACCACTTGGTGTTAACATTGAAATTGAAATTACATTGTCATGCCAAAAAGAAAACTTCCTATGATATTATTTAAAACTACGTACATACAAAATTTACTTCGAATATTTTTTTCTTATGTACGTAGATTAGTTGATCTATCTAGCATCTTTGTTATTTTATCTTGTTTATACATAAAATTTAATCGATTATCTTAATATTATCTAAAGTATGTCCTCTAATTAGGAATAAAATATGAAACACGCGTTAAAATATTTCTTATTTCTTCTCGATTCGTGTCAAAAAGTATTTAAGTAAATATACATTCCCTAGTTTAACATTGCATGTATTTAGAATGTGAAGGAAAATGGGGAAGGAATTTAAAGATACACGTACATATTTGACAACCCAACCAAGAGAATAATTTTTTTTTTTATAGATTCTTATTGAAATTTTTTTCGCATTATTACTTGATGGACATTGTTAATGGGAAATTCAATGGGACAGTTTGTAAATGCTTATTAAAATGAAAAAAAGATCGAATAAATGTGCGACACATGATTAATGCTTTGCTTCCTGCTTAGTTTTGTTACGTTAGGCTACAAAATACGTGTTCTCGAAAAGTATATTTTTTTTTTCTATATCTCAAATTATGTCGTTAAATTAATCATATGAAATATGAAAAAACTCTTTTGTTTTTTCCACTGTATTAGTAATCTTTCCTACTGTCAAAATTGTGGTGAAGTTAATTGTATATGTTCTTTCGTCCTTAATTAAAAAAAAATTAATACAAAATCACTTTTAATAAAAAATATTTTACGTAAATATACTTGAAAAAAACTTTCATTTTGATATGTTTGCGTTGATTTGGGCCTTTTTATATGCTTAATTGTGATGGATTTACAAACTGGCTGTGCAATAAAAAGATTTAGGGAACAGAAAAAGGGGGTAGGGTGAGGATATGGAACTTCAATTTTGGCTTTGTAGTTTACAGTATTACATCCTTCACATATCTGGTGAAGTCAGTCAAATAATTTCACTAAAAAACATTAAAAAAATACGAAGAAAAAAAGCATATCAATAGAGCTGTCAAAATGGGTTTGATCTGCTAGGCCAGCTCAACATAATTCTTGAATAAAAGCAAAATTATAGAAATACATACTTTTGGGTTCATTTATTTCTATTATCTCCTATTACTTTTTTCTAATTGTATCTGAGTTGCATATTAATGTAACTGAACCACTATTTAATGTATTCGAGTCGATATTTAATGTATTTGAACTACATATAATGTATCTGAACTAATTTTCAATGTATTCGAGCTACATATTAATGTATCAGTGACACTATTTACTGTACCCAAACATCATATTAATGTATCCGGACTTCAATTATTATATCCGGATTTTTTAATTTTGAAGGTACTAGAAATTTATTAAGATAGATTGTAATTTCATATTAAAATTACATGAGATTTATGTAATTTTCACTGATATAAATGGGGTTGGACTCAATTTTTTCGGCACATCTAGGCATAAAGCTTTAGCGTAGCTTCATTTGGCCCGCTGGCCTCGTAGGCTCAATCCGTAAGCCTCGGAGCCCAGCCCGCAGGCTGTGAATTTTGAAAATATTTATTATATATATTTTTAATGTTTTACTTATTAAGATTTTGTCAATAATTATTTTTGAAATATCAATATAAAATCAAAATCATATTTTTTTCATATCTTTTACATTTTGGGGTCATTATCCTACTAAATTTTTCTTATTAGCCCAAGTTCATTGTTCTATTATAAATCTTTGACCTCTCTTATTTTTGTTTTTATGCCTAATTTTTCACTTCTTCTTTATTGTCTGTTCATGATAATGCTCAGATGAATTTTATGAATGTTGTATATTTTGTAAATATTCATTGAAATATGTGTAATTTATGAATGAATTTATATATGTATTGTTATCGTGTTCATCGGACAACAATGTTCGTATCTTTTCTTTGAGGAAAATGTTGTTCCTATTTTGATTGAAGAGTCGATCCGTTCCTACCTTGGCCAGCTTAATGCTAGATTGAACTGTTATTCTGTAGGCGCTATAATTAAAAAAGGTTAAGTCCCAATCAATTTAACTCATTAAGTTTGAGTTGGAATGAATCGAGTCAGCTCATTTTGACAACCCTACACACAAGGAAAGACAAAACAGCTATAATCTATTTCATATTCATTAAAAAAAATTATTATCAACCTCGTATAAAGATATTCAAAAATTAATTTTATAGCTAAAAAATTAAATGAACCCTCGTGCTCCAGCTTGGTGCCGCCCGAGCTTCTATATATTGTACATTACTATTCAATAAGGAACCAAGTCCATGGGTTGTGGATTATTAAATTCTAATTTCTAAGGTAGACAACCAAAAAATAGATGAAATAGAAGTTCAATGATTCAAATCAAAAAGATTATTACAACAATATAACTCCTAATAATAGTGTTCATAAAGAACTTATTCACATTATACAATTCTTATACATTGGTATATGTACTACAAATTAAAGCAAAAATAAAAAGGTGACCTTAATAATTAATTACAAGACACAGATTACAGAGGGATCACAGCAACACTCATCTAACAGGCAGCAACAACACAGAGCTGCTAGACTGCAACAAATCACAACACAAAATTAAAAAAATTCAAAATAAGAGAACCACAAATACCAAAATTGCATTCTCCCTCCCATTCGTAATTTATTTTATAATCTTTTGAATTTTAAAATTTGAACAAATTTATCTTTAATTATAATGCTTTTATGTACTTTTAAGGGTGCGTTTGGTATGAAGAAAAATATAAATATCTTTCAATCTTTTTATGTTTAGTTGGGTCAAATATTTTAGAAAATATTATTCAAATCAATTTATCTTCCTCAAATTTAAAGAAAATTAATTTAAAGAAAATAATTTTCTTTCAAAATTTAAGGAAAATATTTTTTCAAAATACATTTCAACCTCCCCCTACCCACCCAACCATACTAGCCCCCCATTCCCGCACCACTCACCCCTTCCAACCCCGCATCCACACCTATTAGCCCCCAACCCACCCCCTACCCCTAAAATAAGTTTATTTTTTAAAAAATATTTTCAACTTTAAGATTTCATTTTTTACAACAACCCTCCGCCCAACCCCACTACCACTTCCCCCCCCCCCCCCCACACACACACAAATAAAAAAAAAATTAATATTATTTTTAAAAAAATAAAATCAACTTTAAAATTTAATTTTTTCATTCCTACCTTCGAACCCCCCACCCCTACCACGCAAAAGTTTTGAATTTGGCAAAAGAAATTCAACTTCAAAAATTATTTTCGTCTCTAGTAAAAAATAAAAAAGATTTCTCAAAAACATTTTTCATTCAAAAAACAAACAATAACATATTTTTTCAGAAATATTTTCTACTCGTCCACCAAACATAAGAAAACAAGTCAAATATCCACTTGTTTTCTAGGAAAACACTTTCCTTGATACCAAACACACTCTAAATATTTCAAATTGTCTATTATAGTGAGTTATATTTTTGAAAATTTAAAGATTTCGTACCAAAATCATGACCAAACTTAAATTGGTTGACTATAAAAATTTAAATTGTGATACATAAATTGAGCCAGAAAAGAGTTTAATTTATGTAAATCAAATTGCTTACCATCCTTCAAGAAAACCTCTATTTTTCTGAGGAGGAGGAGGAGCAGCATATGTTGGTGGTGCCATCACAGGAGGAGGACCACCTTGATAATACCCTGTTTATAAATATTTCACAAACAAAATTAATCAAAGAAAATATTGATATGCTTAACAAATTATTATTTTTTCAAAAAAAAACAAAAATCTAGGCAAATTTTATTAATTTCTTAATATCAGAAAGATTGTTTCTAATAAACAAACCATAATCTAGCCAGCATACACAAAATAAATTTGAAAAATGAATCATGTGTTATTTTTACCTTGACCTTGAGAGGGATATGGATAACCATATTTTGGTGGTTCATTCATCATGTTTTGAAAATTAGTAACTCAACAGAGAAAATTAAAGAAGAGAAACTTGGTATAATGGTATATGAAAACTACAACTTTGGAGTGGATTTATTCTTATGAATATATATATAAAATAAATAAAAAAAGATAATGTCAAAAAAGCTTTTGATGAGAATATGATTCCTTTCATTTGTATTAATGTTTATTAGGTACTACTTTAATTTAGATAGAGAAAGGAACCAACTAGAGAAAAAAGGAAGAGTCTAGAAGGAGGTAAAGAACAAATGCACCTGCTTCCTTATCTTTGTAACATTGTCAAGAATTGCAGCTCCCATATAAGAGAAATTTTATTTTTTTTGGTTAAGTTTTGAATAATTTATGTATATATTCAATATAAATATATAATTTAAATTAAAATTATTGAATTTTGTCGAAATTATAATAATCGCACTTGCTCTGCCCCTCCCAAATACACAGAAAGAAAATAGCTTGATGTTTATTGTTGTTGCAATCAATGTTCTGTGCTAGGGTTTGTTGCAACTTGAAACTCTATCTATGCAAACCCTCACAATTGGGGCACACATTTAACATAAAATAGAGGTGATCGGATAGAATATAGTGTAATCTTATTTTAATGAGAAGGATGTTGGATTTTTTTTTTAATAGAGTAGAATGTTTAATAGATAACGGGGTGTTTGATTATTTGAAAGTTTAGATTTGTTGATATTTACCGAGTAATTAGTTGTATTTTAATAGTTTTTGTTTTTGATATCTATTATTTTAGATTGTTTAGTGAGTTTCAATCATATTTTTATTTGTTGTTATTGTTTCTTTTTCTTTTTATATAGTTATTCGACATTGCTTTTCTTATAAATAGTTATATTTTCTTCATCATATTTTTCTTCTTTTGGATCAAGTATTTAGAAAACAGTTTTTCTATCTTCATGAAGTAATTGTACCATCTGTGTCTACTCTATTTATCTAGATCTCACTTGTAATATATTATTGTTATACTTGAGTATATAAATCTATAGCAAATTTCTAATAATTAAGTATGTATTCTTATTTTATATTTTTTGAATGGAATAAGAGTTAAGCGAGGATCACGAACGATTGAAGTGAATTTGAAAATTTTAGTTAAATTATTTTATTTATTTATTTTTATTTGTTACATTTTAACATGACATGTCTTTTAAAAATGAATATTGATGTAGGTATTTTTCAAACTATTCTCGTTAAATAATATATAGTATTAAGTTTTGAAAAATAATGTTAAAAAAACTATTTAATGCTAAGTTTAATATGAAAAAATATTACTATTATTATTTTTGATATATCAAAAGTTACACGTAAAAATCATTTTCTAAAAGATGACAATGAAAAATGAATAAATAATGTATTTGATTTGGTATAAATGAGTATTAAATAATGAATGCGTATCTTTTTTCCTAGTTAGGCTTTGTCCTCTAAGCTATCAGACTTTTGCCACAATTTTTGGTCAACAGCGAATTTATTGCAAATACAATTTTATTTATGCTTGGATGGTCCAAAATTAAAATCTAATTTTCACTTTTGAAAATACATTTATTTTTTAAGATCGAGACAGCAAAAGTTGTGGATATTAATTGGATGCAATCATGAAATGTGAATGTAGCACTTTCAAAAAAATCAAACATTTTTTGACTGAATTAAATTATAAGTGATGTTAATTTTATGTACAACTATTAAAATAGTATATACATATCTTTGATAACTCATAATAATAGAAAAAGTAAAAATTAAATGAACAATATTAGAGAAATCTTTTTAGTCAGAATTTCATCAAAATAGTAAAATAACATATTTTATTCTATGTTAATTTATTTTTTAAAATGTTTTTTTTGATTTTATTATCTTTTAATTAATAAACACAAAGAATATCAATTTATTTTAAAATAAAAATGATATCCTGGCCATTTAGCAATCCAATAATATATTCTTTTTTGGGAAAATTATATATAATAGCAAACTAATAACCTAAATTAAATGGAATAACTAGGGTTTGATTTAATTGTGCTCCATAGCAAACATTAGCTAAAATTTGCCAGAGTCTCTCTCCCAAAAATCTCGCTCGCCACTCTCGCTTTATACACAGAAGTGTATAATTCTGTTTTTGTTTTGTATAAAGCGAGAGAAAATTGTATATACACATGCAAAAATGTATATCTTCGTGTTATACACTTAATTATATAATTTACAAACATTTTACTTCAAATATTGCAGAGGAAAAGGTCAACGAATTATACAATTGCGAATTATATAATTGCAGTGAAATACAATTTTCTCTAGCTTTATACAACAGAAGTGTATATATTGTGTTTCTGTTTTTGTATAAAGCGAGAAAAACATATATCTTCTTGCTATACACTTATAATTATGCAATATACATACATTTTAATTTGATTCAACTGTATGCAAAACAAATTATACAATTGCAGCGAAATAGGCCAGCGAATTATACAATTTAGGCCAGCGAATTATACAATTTAGGTCAGCGAATTATACAATTGTATATGTATAGCAAATTATACAGTTTTATGTTTGTTATGGAACGCAATAATACAAAGTTTGCTACAGTATACAAATATGAATTTTTTGTTTGCTATATGTGAAAGTTGTCCCTGTTTTTTTAATTAGAAAATGCAAATTGGTTCCGTTGGTTATGGTATTAAAGTATTGCATATTTAGATTTATTTCTGACCATTTAAAATAGATTTTTGGATCAATTTTGAAATAAAAATCTGTGATAAAATTTGTACACGATATAACACCTCTATTAAGATTTTATGGTCAAAAACTTAAAATTCAGCCTATTTATGTAAATGGTTCTCACCTCATTCCCGTACCGATGGGGGCCCAAATGAACCTGTCTAGAGAATATAAGGGTGGACATAAATATAAAAAAATGGAAAAATTAATAAATTAGTGAAAATAAATAATTTATTATAAACAATTTGTATTACTGTCTAATCATTTTAAAATATAGTTAGAAATTCTATTTGAGACAAAAAATATTCTTCATAAATAAAAAAAATTTTCTTCGTTGTAAAGAAGATCAATGAATCATGAATATATAAAAAAAAATCAGAATTTTGTATCCTTTTTCAATTTGTATTTAAAATCATATGTATACAATTAATATTTGTATTCATTTAAAATTTGTGCTGCATAGTTTATGAATTTGACATTTTTTTCTAATTTGTATTTATTCTAAAGGTATATTAACTAGTTATGTATTTTATTTAAAAATGATTACACCAAATATTCAATTATTTCTTTTCAATTTTATATTTCATTCTCACTTTTTCATCATACTAATTTTTTATATTTTATATATTATTATACAAAAATCTAAATAAAAACTAGAATAAATAGAAATACGAATAAAATACATACAACATTTTTGAAGGTAAAAATTCTGGAGAAAAAGAGAACAAAATTTAAATTTTATTTGAAAATATAACTGAGAAAATTAAGTGATCATTACCTTTTTTAAAAAAAATATTCTCTCTCTTGATTTTCTCTTTTTTTTTATTAAATAATTATATTCTTTAAAAAAAAAAAAAAAAACATAAACTAAAATTTGACATTTCTATTAAATATTAAAAGTGTCGCTAATGAGCCCTTTAAATGTTAAAATATTGACATTTTGAAGAATTTCTCCAGAAAAATAATGCGATTTTAGGTTTATTGTTTCAATATTAGTGTTTTTTTTCCTTCAAAAATTCGATTCTCGAATAAGGGTCATGAAACTTCATTGCACCAAGTTTTTTATACTTTGATTTCATTCTCATTTAATTTTTCATTCACACCCAAACCAAACGAATAGAAATAGAAGAATTATATTAATTTGGTTCAATATTCAGTGAACACTTTTTTTAAAACGAAAATCAAATAACCGAATCGAAGAACCCTTCGCCCTCATCAAAATTTGACTTTTGCAGAAAAAGGAATAAAATTTCGATTCAAAAATTAGTATGGGCCTGAAGCATCTTCACTTTTAAGGTAAGCCCAATAGTACAAAACCCCGCAAGAACAAATTCCTTTCACACATTCATCAAAAACTTGTTTTCGCGTTTGTTTTTTTTATAAAAGTTCTCTTTTACTTTTCCATAATTTTATCGAGAAAATGAGATTTTTTAGTCACCTATAAATTAAATAGAAGAAAATAATTTTTATATATAAAAATAAAAACATCTTACAAAAAATTCATAAACCTAAGACACATAAATTTGTAAGTGAACTACAAATCTATTTTTTCTAATTTTATCACTAACATGCGACACAACTACGAAAAAACTTTAACAAAAGTAGGTTTAAGTTTTACTTGAAATTTAGCATCACGTTCTCAACCTTGTAAGTCTAGTGTTCTCACTTGACCCAAAAGAATAATTTTTGTTTTCTCTCTATTTCCAATTATTAACATTTATCACTTATCAACAACCATAACCCCTTTAACTAGAATATGTAGAAATACTCATCTTTTAGGCTTTGTTTTAAGAAAATAACGTTACGCAATATCAAATTTTACAGGTGAAACTCTATGTCAGTAATTATTTTTCATTATAGCAATTAAAAATTGGTTGTTTTTTATGAATATTACCTTTGGAAACAAGAATTCCGTCCTACTATACAACAACATTAATTTTGCCAAAATACTTTTTTAAATAGTCATCATATTCAGATCAACCTCTGACGTTAATTTTGTTCTTCATATAAAATTCTGACTTTATCACATAAACTTTTATCGATACTCTAAGTTTTGGTAAACTTACTTCAATTAAAATTTTCTTTCTCTCTTGGAGGATATAATTTTTAATTAGGGGAGCATGACATAAAAGATGTTGACCTTTTATCATTTCAATAATTTGTGGAAACAGTTTTGACTAGAAAATTATTAAATCCCTATTATGTATCAACTCATTTACGCAACTTCAAAAGCATCATATCACGTTACATAGTTGCAAACAATTTTGATAATGACCCCAAAACCATCTTTAAGTTAAAAAAATATATATATTGAACTATTAAAAAAATAAATAGAACTTACTAAATTATACTAAGATTATGTCACTAATATTCAAATATGCATGTCTATGAAATTAATCATTTCTAAAAACTGTCCAAATTGTAATAAGCAAGTTTTATACGATAAACTCAGCTCAAAAGATATTAAGGGGATTTGAATTCGGGTCATACGTATGAATGAGTCTACATGCGAAATTAGAATTAAGGGTATGTAGGTTCTAAATTCTATGGCTTCTTTCTTATCATTGAGTAGTCAATCAATTTTATCAAAGGGATCACAAGTTAATATATATTTATCAATTAGCTAATATAA
The DNA here is from genome assembly GCF_036512215.1 of Solanum lycopersicum. Taxonomy (NCBI): domain Eukaryota; kingdom Viridiplantae; phylum Streptophyta; class Magnoliopsida; order Solanales; family Solanaceae; genus Solanum; species Solanum lycopersicum. The sequence goes on from NC_090800.1 coordinate 90,291,276, forward strand.
ATATAAGATCTACGAAAAAATTAATAAATTCGTTTGAACCCACGAATCCTAATTTAGCTCTGTCAGTAAATGATCACCTTTCAAATTAACTGAATAATCTTTTAACTTAAGAAAAGTACCGAATCAACTTTGAAAATTGAATTAGTCAGTTGGTTTTGTGGTTTAGTTCATTACAATATTATTTCTCAGTTTTATATCAAATATCTCAAAAGAATTATATTTTAAATTATACGTATGAGATTTAGCACTGAAAGATAAGATATTTTTGCAGGATTAGTTTTTATTTAAATTATAACATGAAATCGAGTTTTAGTCTTTTGGAACAAAATATTTATCCTAAGATCTGATTATGTGAGATTTGAAACCAAAATACCGAATACGGTCAGATAAATTTTATTTTATTTCTTATATGTATGTATATTATACTTCAAAAAATCAACAGGATCTTTGCTTACCAATCACATGACGTTTGGATTTACAAATAAATAGTCTAAATAATATTTACAAATAAATAGTCTAAATGAATTGAAACACTCATCTCTAATTGTGTTTGGATTTCACAATAAACTTTCAAAAATAATTCATGAGAATATATATTTCAAACTTTTTTCTAATAAAATTAGTGGAGAATGAATGCACCTAGCAATCAAGGTTTTTACATAATCGTCAATGAATTAATTGGGTCAAAAATTTTAAATTTAAGAATTCAAATTTCAACAGGAAAGAAAAAAAGTACTAGGCCAAACTTTATAAATGATCAAAATGTGAAATTAATGGGAAAGGAATGATGAAAAAAAAATGCAATTTTAAGTTTGAATTGTGAAATAAGTAGAGTCGTAAATGAGGTGGCTATAGTTATCAATTTATAATAGCAATGTATATATATTATTTACGAGAAAACATATATTTTATGCAAATATTAGTTATTTCACCTATTGAATTCTCTCATAATTTATATATACATTAGTTATGTGAGTTTCTAAATATTATATTAGATATTATATTATTCTGTTTGTCTCATTTTTATGTGGTATTTTTTATTTTTCGAGAGTCAAACAGGTTAACTTTAACTGGACATTTGCGTATGGTTTTTCAATTTTTTAGAAATGAAATTTATATATTTATAAACTACGTAAAAAGTACTTACTATAAGTCACAATAATTGATAATTCAAAATGTTAAAAGGATCCATGAAAAACGTATGGTCAAAGATAAACTTATTTGAATCTCAAAATGTGAAAAGTGCCGATAAAATGAAACGAAGGAAATATATAATTTTATAGACGAATTCATTTTATCTTTTAACCAGATACTAAACTTTATATTACTTATATTAAATATAATACATGTACAATTCACCTTCGAACCAGCTATAGACGCCCCTATGAGGATGGGAATGAAGGAATTTCCTTCCAAGTGTGGGTCATAAATGTTGAAGAAATTTCAAGGCTTCAACCAAAAGAGGTTAAAGGAGTTCCATAAATATAGCAAATGGCATTTCCAAAGAGATGGATGGACCCAATGATGTCTATGGAAAATCTTTTTTCTAATTTTCTAGAATGGTGATGTAATGTTAATCCTTGTTATGTAATTTCATCTTGGCTTAAGTCATTGATAGCCACTTAAAGTTGTCCGCAAATTTCACTTAGACACCTCTTCTTAGGATTGTTCCAATTGAACACCTAGACAACAAAATTTTTTGTCTATTAAACCCTTTTTGCTGACATAACAAAGCGTTTGTAGTACACACAAAGAAAGGAGCGTGAAAGCATAACTTGTCAGTAAAAAAAAAAGGTTTTATATCTTCTTCTTCTTTGAGAAAGCTCATCACCATTTTTCCATGGCAAGCTGCAACCATCACCTCATAATTCTGCAACCATCACCACTCATAATTCTTTCTCCTTCTTTTTCGATTTTCAGCATTCTCTTTCTCCAATACACCAGTTTATTAAATCGGTTGCTATCATCCACAAGTCTATCATTGTCAAACAACCTTAGCCTTTCAAACAACCAACTACACATTCAAATTACCCACCGTAAGTTTTTCAACCGTAAAAAATGTTATCTCTGCTGCCATCAAAAGCATCTAACCTTGTTCATCTATTTTGTCAATTTAAACCCAAACATAAATTAAATAAAAATCTTAAAACAAAAGAAAAACAAAAAAAAGGAAGAAGATGAAACAGAGATTCCTTTCCTTTGAAATGGGATGTTAAGCAAATTTCATTGAATAAAGATTAAAAAAAATTAAAATAACGAGCAATTAGTGATAAATCATCTTTTTACTTTACTTTAGTGTTCATTATTTCCGGCAAACTCCATTTTTTGGGGCAAGAATAATATGAATTTGAAATTATTCTTTGAAATTGTTAATTTATTTAAATTTTAAAACACAAGAAGAAAAAAGAACATCAATAAATCTAAATGAAGTTTGAGGATAAGAGTAAGATTTAAAAATGGTAGTCTATGGTGTATTTGGGGAAGGTTATGGAGAAAGAGGAGAAGGGTAATGGTGATTTTCTTTTTTCTTTTATTTCTAAAAAAAAAATATAATTTTTCCTTATTATTTTTTTAGTTATTCTAGGTCCAATACCACGTGTCTTTTTCTAATTAGTTACTATGTCACATTACCAGCAAGTGTATAACACACACTCTCTTATTTCAGCTGATTGTCTATAAAGTGTTTGATAGGTAAATTTTTTTATTAGTACGGAGGTTCAATTGGAACAAGCCTAAGAAGAGGTGTTTAAGTGAAATTTGCGGATAATTTTAAGTGGCTATCGATGACTTAAGTCTTTCATCTTCATATCATTTCCAATGACAATAACATTTTACCAAACATATCCACGCTTGTCAACAGCACACTCTTTTTCTATTCCAATATTTTGAGCCCCTCACCAAAAAAAAATTAACATCATTTCTTGATTCTACTTTCATAAACTTTCGAAATTTAACAACTACGTACTTCAATGTTTCACTTTTTCCTACTCTAAGCATATGGAAGGAAATTCCTATGATAACCTATCTGGTATAATTGAAAATGTATATAGATATTGTGACTATCTCGTGAGAACAGAGATTGCTTTTAATAAATTTTCTGAATGGAAATAACTCTCAAATAATTATGCTATAATATTTGATAAATTTTAAATTTTAACTATGGATAATATATAAACGAGTAAACATATTTTAAGAGGAAATTAAAGATAGTGGGGAACCAAATATCTTTAACTTCGCTAGATATTTGTCTTCTCTTTCACTTTACTAGATCTCATTAACCTAAAGATGTTTTGCTTTTTGGCATTTTGTAAAATGGAAGTGGCAACTTTCTCACCATTTATGTTAAAATAAAATAAAGATATGTGTGTGATTTAACTATTGAATTGAGATGTTTGCCTTGTAAGGGCAATGAAAGTTCTATTTTAAAGTATACTTCCAGACTATTCAATTACCATTTTGTCATTGTTTGGCAAGTAAAGGATAGGGTAATAAAGAAGAAATTGGAGTTTATATATTACTTTTACTGAAAATTAAATTAAGCTAGTAGTGTCACACATGCCATGCCATTCTTGGGACGTGACAAATCATTGAAATGGCTTCAGTTGGTAGGTGAGAATTTAGGTGCCCATTCAGACGACAACATTTAATCATCAACCACAAAACCCAAAACCTTTCTACTCAATATCAGATCGAGTTCAAAATTGATTTAGTGCGTCCTTTTATTTTCTTTATAATTTATATCAAATCAATAAACGCAAAGTCGAAGTTAAAATACTTATCATTGTGGCAAAACGTTATATTAAACTCATTCAAGAAAAAAGGATACTTTTTCTTCAAGTTAAAAAATGGAAAATCACAAAATGCATTGCATGATATAAAGGAAGATATAATCTTGAAGAAGCATAGAAATCAATCTCCACTCAAAATGTACACGATATGGCACATAAATCTTCTCAAGATAAACAGGATTATACTATAAACTCCCCTACTACTTTTATTTTATTATTTTGATCATTTTTATAGGAAAGCACAGATCAATCACACTGATGTTTGTGTAGGTTTCACAGGTACGACTTTAGCAGCTTCTTGAGGTCTCATATCGGAGCCAACAACAGCTTGTGGCGGCATTGCGTGGTACTGCGGTTGTTGTTGTGGTGGCGCTATGACACCACCTTGGGGAGGATAGTACATCTGCCTTCCTACTCCACCATCGTACGCCATCTGTGTGTACCCACCTGCATCTGCTACACCAACTCCCATGGTAGTTGCGGGTCTTACCATGCCATATCCTTCCGAATAACCAGCCACCTTTGGAGGTACCTGAGATTGTAAAGTTGGTGGTGCCGCTGCAACTGTCGGTACTGCTTGTGGTAAACTAGGCATGACATTGTAAACTGGTTGATCCCTGTAAGGCTCCTGTGGCATCCTCTGTACGGCGTAGTACCCTTGACCCGGTGGTCCGGCCATTGGCCTGACAAATTGTGGGTGTTGGTGTTGGTGCTGGTGTGGTTGATATGCTCCGGCCGGTGCTTGATGAATCATGTAAACTGGTTGTTCCATACCGAGACTGCTCGCCGGCAGTACTCCTCCGGGAACTTGTTTTTCCTGCCAATAGCCAACCTGTGCAGGTACTGTACCCGGCACGGTAGGAGAAGCTATTTTCTCCGGTCCTCTCTGAACATAATAATCACCTCCGGGGAAAGCCGCTGTCAGATTATCGTCGCTTTTCCGACGATACAAATTTTGTTGCTCTTCTAGATGCAATCTCTGCAGATCCTGAATGTGCTTCTGGATCGGATCAGTCCCCATCATCCTATCATCCACTCCATGAACCGGCATCTCTGGTTCCTTAACAACTTGCTCAGAGTTCGGATCTCTCAATTTCACATGTGGCGGTACCATCCCTTTCTCTGAACCAAACAGAAAATCCGCGTTTCCAACCTGCTGTGCAACAGCCCCCGCAGCCGGAGACGCCTGAATCGGACCAGAATTCAACGCATCGACAAACCTATCCTTCTCCGATTTGGAATCCTCCGAACCAAAACTCCGGCTCTGCGACACCCCACTCCCAACAGTCGCCGGCGTATTGGCCGGAAACAAAAACAACCTAAGCCTAGCTGGTTTAGGTGAAGCTCTATAAAGACGATCATACTCATGCATCATATGTTCTAAATCATCATCATTAGTAACAGAAATTAAAGCATCAAGGTCCTCACCTGGCAGCTGATACTTAAAGGAAACAGTATCCGTATCACAAATAGCAGCAAGCTTAGAAATGAGAAGAGGAAACTTAGTATTCCGCTCAACAGATAGTATTTTAGTTTCACCGCCGATGTAAGCAAGCTGGTTATCATGAGGTCTCGGGTGAATCTTACCACCATAACTACACATGAATTTGACCTTATAATTAGGGATTTGATTCGGATCTTCCCATGCGGCAGTGTTTTCAAAATCAATTTCACGGGAACGGGGAGATGAATCGCCGGATTCAGGGTAAGAGGTGTAAGAGTAGTTCTCCATGTTTTGGGGGGTTTAGGAGGATTTTCTACTGTATTTTTGATAAGTAGAGTTTAGGCCATTAGAGAAGACTGAAAAAAATGGAGAAGATGGGGGGATTTTAAGCGGCTGTTTGAGAGAGTGGAATTACTATTCTCACCCGTGACTTTACGGAAAGTGTCTGCAACTTGTTCCGATTGATTCAGTAGAAAATTACGCCAAATTATAGTCAGCTAGGACTCAATTAATGAAAATTATAATCGTTAAACACGAATATGTAATTATTATTACCCTATTATTATTATTAGTAAAAGTTACCCGTAAATTTATAAAATAAAACTTGAAATTTATCGTTCATTCAAATTAAAACACTATATTATATTACATATAAAATTACATAGTAATAATAACATAAGCAAATTATACGTATATTTAATTGTGAAGAAAAAGATGATGGAAGAAGATGTTAGAATTTTTGTTGTTTTAAATGAAAAGAAATCTCTCTATTTATATACAACAAAAATAAATGTTTATTGTGCCTTATCGAAGAGATTACAATTATATGAAAAAATTGTAACCCTTCGAAAAGATCACAACTAATGGCTGAAACACCATAGCTTTATAGGTTTTCGTTCGATGAAAAATTATATTATTTTTATATGATTAAAATTATTTTTTAGGTATATATTTGATAATAACCTAATTTTATATTTTTCAATAATGAATATAATAAATCACTAAACTGCCGAATTTAGTAATTAATTACTTGAATACTATTTTCATCTCTAATTTTTTTTTTACGTTTGTATGTTTTTTTTTCTCTTTCTAGTAGACATTTTAAAATTTAATTATTATATTAAAAAATTATATTTTTTTACGTGTGTATGTTTTTTTCCTCTTTCTATTAGACATTTTTAAATTTAATTATTATATTAAAAAATTATATTTTTATTTGAGCTAAAAACTTTCGTTCAAATTCTTGAATTTTTTAAAAATATTTATACATTCAATATGGGATACACAAGTATTTGATAACTAGTCTTATAGTAAACTAAATCAAATACCCATAATGTCAAGTGGCACGAAATGAGTTACTTAGCTAATTTATTTTATTGGCTAGTCTGACATGGTGGTCAATAAATTTTTTTTGACATTATTCATTACATAGTATATCATCTCTACAACAAATCGTGTAACACACTCAACTAACTTTACTGCCTTCAAAGGCTAGAATTTACAACCATTTTTCATTATAATCATAAATTAAGATTTTAATCATTATGTATAACATATTCTTTTAACGAATAGAATTTAAGTGAACATCAATCAACCACTTTAACACCGTTCTTATCATAAAAACTTGGTAAATTTTATACGTACATTAGTGTAATAATTAAAACGGTGAATAATATATAATTTACCTCGCAATTAAGCATACAAATCAATCTCAAAATAGGCACGTTACAATTTTGATTTGGATGTATTTGGACCACAGTTTTATCATTTTGATTTGATTCGATCAATGTGATGCCTTCAATTCAAACGTTATAAGTCAATTGCTTCAGTACAACTTTTGGGATTACTATATAGTGATTGGCCCTATACAAGAACCTTTTGGTCCTAACTCAATAAATGTAATCCTAATTAATTAGTTATGTAATGTACATATAGTATTCCTTCTAGATATGTGTAGATCTACCTAGTTTCAGTTTTCTCCGTCTCATATAAATTATATCTATTTTTTCTTTTATATATTTTTAAAAAATACATAAATAAAAAACGTAACTAAATAAATACAACCCCAGATAAAAATAATAATTGGGGTGCCCAAACATTAGAAAATGACCAAAGAAGATGATAAAAAGTCAATTGTGCCCTACCAACAAAGTTGAAAATGGTGTGAATTAGGAGTTAATCGAATTGCTGGGCAAATGGTTTTTGTCCGTGTAAGCAAACTAAGCAGCCAATTAGCAAACTAATACACAAAATTAATACAGCACCTGGCATGCACATGGTAGGTAGTTCATTATCTTCTTCTACATGAAAATGACCTTTAATTTTTTTTATTTTCTAAAAATGTGGATGTGAATTGACATGCCCTAATCATATAGAATTAAATTATATAGTAGAGTATGATAAGTAATTATCTACTTTTACAAGTTTTCCACCACGCTTTGCTCAATGATGAAGTCTCTCGATCAAGTAGTGGCGGAGTCAGAATTTTCAATAAAAAAATTTAAAATTTATTAGACTTGAGATTGACATCTACTAAATATAATTAAAAAGTTATTTTAATCATATATAAATAATATAATTTTTTATTAAAGGAGTTCGGATGAACCTAACCGGTGGATCCGCCGTTGTTCTCAATATTTATATTTATCATCATGTGATAAGACGTAACTTGAATCCTATCATGCCATATGCCATGACATGATTATTTTTTTATCTGTATATAAGTTTTATATAATGGTTATTTAAAATTACAGCACAATAATTATTAATTAAGAAGACATAAGTAATTTATAATGTTATCCTTGCAAAATCAAATCTCAATGTTCTTACATCTTAACATGCATTGCAGTTAGATTCTCTTGTTCGTTTGTTAGAAGATAAATATTAACATATGTTATAATTTAGTTTGCTTCTACATTGTCTCATTTTTTCTTTTCTCTCACTCAAGTTCTTTTTTTTTTTTTAATTGAGAATGAACCCAATATGAAAGATCATAAGAAAAATGATTTAATATATCGCTTAATAAATTTTGTAAAAATAAAAATATATATAAATCATTTTTTATAGTCAAAAATATATCTGATCTAAATAATAAAGTCAAAGAATATATCAGACCATTTTCCTATATTGGACATTGCAATTTTTACTCATTTGCTTTGCTACATTCTAAAAAAACTTAGGTCAACGCATAAACTATTTGGAGGTCTTTTTTGGTCATTGGGGTTGGTTTTGACAAATTTGGGCTCATGAGCTAAACACTTCAATTTTCTCTAATTTTGATTTATTTTGTCGGCCAATTCTATGTTATTGCAATTAAATTGACAAATTCAAATAACGTGTCGTTCTCTTGATCAAAAATATTTTTTTTTCTAAGTAATTAACATTTTGCATAAATACAACCACTTTTTGCACACCCTAAAATTAATGGAATATAATTAGCCATCTTTTTGTAGAGTTGTAGGATTAATTAATCAAGTGTTCTAATTTGTGGTCCCTTTCATTATCTCTCACACCATGATTAACATAAATCTCAGTTGGTTGTTTAATAAATAACAATGTATTACCTTGACTTTGTATTCCTAAATACGTTCCTTATCCAAAATTATTGGTAGTTGGATTCAATTCAGAAGGAATTAGAAAGAACGATATCTCATTTAGAACAAAAAATAAGTTTAAATTAATTATATGGTAATTATAAAGTAGAATATCGATCGATTGTTTTAAAAATATATATACATAGTTGAGAAATTTAAAAATGCTAGCATCATTGGCATGTACATAGTTGAGAAATTTAAAAATGCTAGCATCATTGGCATGTGCAAAACCGAGGAGAAGTGTTTAAAAAATGTTACGATCTATTATGGTAAAAGAATAGTATATACTTATAAGATTAGCATTAATCAATTATATATTTAAATGGACAGCTTTAAGACAGCAATATTCGACGTAAGATATGATATAGTACTAGTTATTATAAAAAAAAAAAAAAAAAGTTGCATCAAGCACAAGAACCAGCGTGAATATAAAATCTATACATCATGATACAAAACAGCATCATTTGGTTCCACTTTATTTTTCTTCAAGTTAGAGAGAATCCGTTAGCTATTGTTGATTATTCTTCCGTTTTAATTCATATGTCATAGTTTAAATTTTACAAATCAAAAATTTAATTTTGATATTATATGCTCTTTGAAATAATTTATATTTAATAACTATGTAAATGTACTAAAAAATGATTATAATTGATAATTAAAAATACTTATAAAATAAATAGAAAACTTATTATAAACAAAAACTCATTTGAATTTTAAATATTGAAAAATATTATTTTCTCCGTTTTAAAAAAAAGATGAAATAATTTGACTTGAAATATAGTTTAAGAAAATAAAGAATATTTTTTAATCTGGTGATTCTAAATTAAAGTTATGTCAAATATACCAAAATATTTTTTAATCTGGTGGTCTTAAACATATCATGTAGAAAGTTAAAGTTAAAGTGTTGATAGAAAAAAAAATATTATTTTTTTAGAACAAACTAAATAGAAAATAAAAATACTTTTTTTAAAACCATAAAAATATAAAGTGAATCGACTTTTTAATATTTTTTTATTTAGTATGACAGCCGTAAAGCTCATATGTTTTAACGATAATTACCAGATAGTTTCCTTCCGACATTTGCAACTTTATTACTATCCTTCAAAGTCAAATAACACATTTGACCACCCAATTACCAAAAACAAATTAATTTTAAAAATAATTGTAATTCTAAATTTGATAACTATTATTTTATTGATATTAAGAATAAAAAGATAAAAGTATAATAAATTCTCTTCATTTTATAATATTAATTTGAATAAGTACATTAAAATAACTATTCAATAGATAGGTGGACTAAATGATCAATTTTACTGTTCTTGAATAATCCATTTTATTTACATTTTTTTTGAACAAACAATGTAAAAAAAATTATTTAAATTTTATTTGGAGGTATTTTGAGTTGACTAGAATAATACTGTAGCTAGTAGTTGTAATAATACAATACGTACACATGGTTTTCTTGCTGGCAAATCGTATTGGAAAAACAAATAAGAAATGCAAACAAAGGAAAAAAGATATTATATGCATTTTTTTCCATATAATATGATTAAAAAAAATTACAATCTTAAAATGTTAGTTAAAATTTTTATAATTTAACTCTAAAAATTAGAAATCATGATTAAAAAAATACATTTTAAAATATTAATTAAAATTTTTATAAATTAACTTTAATTATAGAAATCATAACAAACAATATTGAACGGAGAAAGTAGAAACTAATTATATAGTTATGAATGTACAACATTTATAATTCCCCTCATCTGATCGATCCCCTCTCATTATTATCAGCCTTCATGTTCTGCCATGCTTATTTATTAACTTTTTCTTTGTCCACTATTCTTTCTCAGAATTTCTATTTTTAGATTATATATAAAAATTTTGATTAATATTTTAAAATATTTTTTTTTATTAAAGAATTGTAATTTATAATATTTTTTATATAATTTTTAAATATTTAAAATTTTTGTTTTAAATATCAAAATTAATATAATTCAATTTAATTTTGGAAATTAGTCAAATTAGTTTTTAAAATGCGCGACATAACAAATAAAAGTGAATTTAGCTTTGAAGATTAACCAAATTAACTTTAGAGAAGCAAACATGACAAATAAAAGTGAACGGAGGGGGTTGATATACATTTCCCCTTAACTTTTCCTCATTTTTCATTTTGACACTCCATAATATTATATTTATGGTTATTTTTTATGTATATGTTATTTAATTACAATTTTTTATTTTTTTAAAAAACGACATTTATAAGTTAATTATAGTAAATGTTAACGAACGAACATTATTCCTTTTTAAAAAGTACTCTATAATTTTTTAAAAAGAGTTTCTCTATATTTTTTGTGTGATTTTTTTTTTTTACGAAATTCTGTTTGTTTTCTCTGTTAAAAATAATTGACATTTCGAAAAGTCAGTCGAGTTGTAACATTTTTTAATAGTGTTATTAGCAATAAACAATATCCTCCATTTTTTTACTTATATTGAAAATGCATTTTAAAAAAATTCGTATTGAGTCATATTAGAAATAAAACGTATATGCATTAAATTATGATAGCCTTAATGATAAGAAAAATAAATAAATATATAATGTTATTTAATTTAATTTAATGTTTAAGAAAGAAAATTAAAAAACTTTCATCGGTTTATTTTCATATAAAAATATAGAGAAAATCTCAAAATATAATATTATTCTTTCAAGAAAAAAAGATCGTTCATTCGCTAATTTTTTTAATGAAAATTAATAGCTACACTTCATTTTTTAAAAATAAGGAAATCATAAAAAATTGTATTCATGTTTAAATGCTTCATAAAAGATGGAGTTTAAGAATTAAAATAGAACAAGCCTAGGTTAAAAGTGTCAAAATAAATATAAAAATAAATTAAGGGGATTGTTTATGTACTTAGCCTTGTTAAAAAAATAACTAACGTTCTATTTTATTTATTATACTAGATATAAAGTTCCACACAAGTACGGATTCAGTATATATTAATTTAGTTATTTTAACTCATGTGATACAAATAAAATTAGAAGAGTTAGTTAAATATTTAAATAGTAATATTTTTTTTATTATATTTATTATATTTTTAACGTAATTTTTAAATAATATTTTTGGCATATGTGATATTTCGAGAGTGAAATAATTTTTTATATACTTTTGTTAAGTTGTTAATTGTTGTGAATTATGTGACACATGTAAAATTTTGAGAATTAACTAAATTTTTATCATAATTTTTAAAAAAGTACTTCAAGTATGTAATTCTAAATATATGTTATTTCTCCTTTCTGAATTAATATGATGCACTTTAAATTTTGAGATTTAATTAAATTTTTAATATGCTTTTAAATATTTTTAAATTATAATTAATAGTACTTTTAATGTATTCCTTTATGCCAATTTACGTGGCACGTGTGAAAATTTGAGAGTTAATCACATTTTAATATAATTTTCAAATATTTTAAATTGTTAATTATTGTGATTTATAAAATTGTCAATGTGGGTTCCAAATAATACATGGTACTTTCTTAGTTCTATTATGCAGTACATGTGAAATTTTGAAAGAGGTAATCAAATAGATAAAATACGAAATATAAACAGAAAAAGTTGAGGAGAAGGATCGAAATACTAAAATAAAAATAAATTAAAATAGATATATTATGAAATATAAATAGAAGAAGTTGAGAAAAGGTCAAATCAATCAATTGACCGGCTGACCCCATGCTTCTCAACATTCACTTCTATAGTATACTCCCTCTATTACTATTTAGTTGTTCACTTTAGAAGGGACATGCATATTAAGACACTAATTATCATTACAAGTTAGTTATAATTATCATTACAAGTTAGTTACAATTATATCGATAATTTAAAAAATTATGCAACTCACCAAGTATAATAAATATATTTTCTAGTTTCAAAAAGCATACATTACAACTTAGTAGTACTATAAATTTTCTAGAATTAAATAAGGACATATTAGAAAAAAATTATTACACTTTCTTGATTTGTTAAAATGGATAAATAAATATGAAAAAATATATGAATAAATAAATAGGGACAAAAAGAGTAATATATATATATATATATATAACTTATCATTTTTCATGCATTAGCCGAAACTTCTGACAGAAGTAAGCTAATGTTTGTGTCTTCAATAATAACCCGACTACTAAAGAGAAAAATATCACTGAATTAATATAAGTGAAATTATAAAATATTATTATTTTATAAAAGTATTATTTAATAAATGATAAATTTTCAAAGATTCAGAATTTGAAAGAAATTGTGAATACAATTGAAAAAATAATTGGAAAAGGATGTAAAATATTCTTGAAGTATTGAAAATGGTATATAATTACCCATCATCTACCTATTGACTCTAAAATACCTTCACATCCATCTATCGGCTCACAAATATCCTCCTCATCCACCTTTGAGTCCAATTTTAGCCACTTCATTAATGGATCACAATTTAAAATAATTAAATAATCTTTTTAATTATGTGACACTCAATCAATGATTGCAATTTTATTATTTAATATAATTTTTAGCCCACATATTTTTAATTAAACCCGCCCAGTACTTATTAAACTCGCCCAACCCTATACAAAAAGAACCAAATATTTTCATGTGGCGTATCTATCTTATCAACGACTTCAAATATATATATATTTATGTTCGTATGTGTTTGTGGAGGGGGAGGGGGGGGGGGGGCAAGCCTCTAATTTTTAGCAAATAGAGTAATAACTAAAATAGCTCAATCAATCAAAGTTTTTTAATATGATATTTTTCTATAATCAAGTACGAAAATCAGCATATGTATAATTATGTTTTCATTTCACTTGGAAATAAATGAGGCTCTTTAAGTCTCAATACTTAAAAAAAAAAATTACAAAAACTAAACACAATTTCACTTCAAAGTACAATTTTGTATTTCCCTATTACAACTAAAAATCATAAAAATGAAAAATCCCACAAAGTCATTCAAATAAATCAAAAAACCAAACAAGGAGAAATACTCATATTAAAATATTGGATTTTTTTGTATTGGATCGGGAGAGTTTAATAAGTATTGAAGTGTGTTTAATTAAAAAGGAACGGGTTTAAAAAATATATTAAATAATTAACTTGCAGTCAATGGTTAAACGTCACGTAATTAAAATGATTATTTAATTATTTTAAATGGTGTTCCATAAAAGAATTGGTTAAATTGGACCCAAAGGTGAATGAAGAGAGTATTTGTGAGCCAATATGAAGGGTATTTTAGAGCCAATAGGTGGATGAAAGGTAATTGTGTACAATTTTCAATACTTCGAGGGTATTTTAGATTCTTTCCAAAAAATAATATTGATGATAAATTTGAAGATATACAATACCTTATCACATGCACAAGGAAACTTATCGCATTTAGGGGTCGTTTGGTACAAAAATGAATAATGCAGGGATTAGCAATGCAAGAATTATTTTTATCAAGTGTTTGGTTCATTGTTTCTTATCTAATTTTGTGTGTGGTTTAGAAGTTTTTTTTTAAAAAAACTTTCCAATTATACCCTAGAGTTATTATGAGATTTTGTATTTCATGTAATTGAGTCAAAGTAAATAATTAATGGAGAATTTATTTTTTATAACATTTTTAACTAGTTAGGAGAATAAAAATTTTATTGTCATGTTCACTATTTACTCACTTAAATTATTTGAGAGTAAATAATTGTCATCTTATTAAATTAGAGTTAATAACTCAAAAGGTCACATAACTATAATGATTATAGAGAAAATTTATTGAACTTTGTTTTGTATCAATAAATTTTTTAAAAAAACTCTATATCATAAAATAAAATAAAAATATAGAATAAATATAGAAAAATAAATTAAACTATTTTTATACGCGAGATGTGTATGTATATATATATACATATATATATATACACACACACACACACACACACACACACACACAAACACACACACTCTTGTTTTAGACTACTTGTCTAATGTCTAATGAACTTTTATTAAGAGACAATATTTTACTTATGAATTGTTCTTAAATTCATACATCAACATTAACATATTAGTCGGATTGTAATATTTTATATTAATAATAAATAGATTAAGTAATTCATATTTTAGAAATAAAAAATTATATCTAAATAATAAAATTTGTAAGCTAATTTATTTAAATACCTTTATTAGTATAAATATAAAATATAAAATATAAAATATAAAATATAAAATCAAAAAAACAAATAAAATATTAAAAGGATTTGAGAGGTATTTTTGTCTTTACTTAGAATAGTCCCATGGTATTAGAGCTAATACCTCCAAATAGAAGGTATTAGTAATACATCACATAATACCATGTAGGAGGTATTAACTAATCCATGAATTAGTTATACATAGACTCACATTCCTACCAAACACGGTATTAAATTATACCACATCTAATACATGGACTATTTCTTTTAATACAGCCTACCAAACGTCCCCTTAGTATTTTTCATTATTTTCTTATGCAATTCGGAAAGACAATACCAAAATTTTTGAATGCAATAAGAAAATCAGAGATGGGCTTCAACTATATTTAAATTTTAATAAAAAACAAAACACAATAGAATCACATTTTACTAAATTGTCTTAAATATAATTATACTTTTAAAGAATTATTAATTTATAATATTAATGTGACCATATATTTATATAGAGCTCTTCTGAAAATATATTATCTTATCAAAATGAATTTCTTCATTGACCTAAATCAAAATTGACAAAAATATTATTTTAAAAATTATTAATTAATCAAATTTAATTTAGTAAGATTTCACTTTGTACGTGAATAAGTTGTCACAATTTGAATAATTATGGTGCGCTGAGTTCATAATAAGGCTTACTACTACAATGTCGGATTCACTATATTTTCAAGCTATAATTAATCTTCAAACTGATAATAAAATATTTTTATTAATCTTGTCGTGTATAATTAAAATGAGAATACATACGTTAGGTGATTAATTTATGGACATAAGAATGTCTTTCTCTAAAATATAAATTGGAAATATCTAAACAAGTATTTTATCATATATTCAAATATTTAACATAAAAAAATAAGCACAAATAATTAATTTGAGACGAAATGACTATTACTATTTGAAGTTCAATAATATATTTAATACAATTAAGAAACAAGGAAAATAAGAATATAAGACAATTTATTTTTATCTTTATAAAATAAAAAGAATTGTTGCCAATAACCCTTCTGCTCAAAGCAAAAGTTATGCCAAGCAAAATCTACACTAAAATATGATAAATAAAATATAAAGCAAAAATAACTGTTGAAAATTAAGTAATTGCGGATCAGGAACGCTATTTTTAAAACTAATAATTAATACATAAAAATCGACCATTGGAAATTAAGTAATGCAATTTTTAACATTGATAATTAACGCGCAAAAATCAACCCTTGGAAATTAAGTAACTAAGGATTACTAACACTACTTTTAACAATAACAATTCACGGGCAAAAATCAACTATTGGAAATTAGGTAATTGCGGATTACTAACACTACTTTTAATACTAATAATTAAAACGCATAAATCAACTGTTAGAAAAGGTAACTGCGGATTATTGATGCTACTTTTAACACTAATAATTAACGCGTTAAAATTAACCGTTGAAAATTAGGTAACAATGAATTACCATAACAATTAGTAACGCGTGCGTATTTCTAAAAACTAAATAACTGCTTATTAGTAACGCTACTTGTAACACTATAATAAGGCGGCGGTGAGTCGTATTGCTGCGCAAACAATTGAAAACTAACTCGTGCTTATTATGTTTATTTGATAAAAATTTGATACAATGTATTGTAATTATATAAAAATATATTATTATTATTAAAATTTATATTAAAAATAAATTAAAAGTAATCAAATGAAAAAAATATTATTGCTATGATAAATATTTTTTTATTATATTATAGGTACGAAAAGTTTCCTATTATTGTCGGTTGAGACCTTTTCCAGGTCCAGACAATGGCGAACTGAATTTCAACTCAATGTCCTTGTCACAATGGACATTAAATTAATTGATGTTCACTACTCAATGCTTCTTCATTGCTATATGTCGACTTTCAAGACTCTGTGTAGCATAATTTATCTATCTATCTTGTCAATTTTTTTCTTTGATTGTATCTGCTGTGTTTTTGTACAGTACAAAAATTGTGACTGAAAAATGGTGAAAAAACAAGTAATGCTGCCGGCGAATGAAGTAGACCTTACTGCCGTCGAATATTTACCCGAAAAAATTGAAGGTTTTGTGTTTCAACTTTTTCGCTATGATGGATTACATTGTCAGTATCGTGTTTTTCGCCCTGAGTTTTTTTTTTTTTAAAACTGATTTGCAGCTCCACATTTGACGGGGTTTTGGTTCAAGTTGTTTGTTAAAGTAATCGAGGCACCTGTAATTGGTTCTTTTATTGCTAGTCATCTGAAGGAGAAGAATGGGATTACTGAGGTTTGTTTACTTGCTATCTTGATGCATAAAAAGGAGATCAAGAAATTAAACAACGGTTGTGCTTTTATTGTCAGATTCTGAAGAATACTGTGATACCAGAGGTTCCCATGTTCATTCCCCAGTTCCCTCTTCAAGGTTCTATATTAAGCTCTTGCTGATTATCTTTCACTATTTTATGTGTTATAAATGATTCCAGTTAGTTGGGATTAAGTTTTAATCATGTTTGTAAATTTGCTTTAGGTCTAGTGTTTTCTAGTGAAACTAGTTTTTGATATTAGATTGGGACGGGCTTAGATTAGAGTGACATGGACATGGAGGATTCGTATAACTGATTCCGACTTGCTCGGGATTGAGTCATGATTGTTATTGTTGTCGTCTATCTGTACATCTATTTTTCATTCCCCCCTTCCCAATTAGTTGGTGATAAAATAATACTCAGCTGATTTTCGGACGTGTAAATGGAAAGAAGAATAATATTGCCATGATCCTGTTGAAGTTAGAATTCAGGAATTCAGGTGTTTTTCTAATGGTACTGACTTGTTTAGTATGTTTTAGAGCAAGAGCCTGGTGTTGTTTGCTTAGGAGAAGATGGAAAACCTAAAGAACAGGTTGATTTAGCATTTAAGTATCTTCCACATTATGATCCTGCTAGTAGATGGAGTTCTGATTCAGGAGAATCATCCCAATTCCGCTGCTGGAAAATTCGTGATTATGAATATGCATACAGAAATAAGCTTACGACCCCATCCATGGCAAGTGACTTTCGGTTCATTGTTTTATTTCGGTCATCTTCAAGACTAATAAAGCTCTGTCATGCTAAAGGTTGCAGAGCACTTTATCTCAGCAATGGAGGTATTTAATAGTAAGCAG
Source organism: Solanum lycopersicum (assembly GCF_036512215.1). NCBI lineage: Eukaryota > Viridiplantae > Streptophyta > Magnoliopsida > Solanales > Solanaceae > Solanum > Solanum lycopersicum. The sequence goes on from NC_090800.1 coordinate 90,309,485, forward strand.
CCATCAGCACCATTATTGATCTCATTTGACCCCGAGGAAGTGAGAAGGCAAGCGGCAGCTTCCACTCAAAGATTTGAGAAAGGTATTTTTATTTGTTGATGTGCATAAAGTTGGATCTTGCAAGGACCTACATATGCAATTCACAATTTGTCTTTTCTTTTTCTCTAAGTTTTCAGCACACGGCATCAAATAAATGATATTAGATTCCTGCAAATAATTCTTATCTCAAAGACTCAAACTACTGTGCCAAGTCTGCTGATTTTGTTACTAAACCGTATTCCCTTTCATCTTTTTTTTCTTTAATGATGTGGTCATGGAGGAAAACAACTGTCAATCTTGGAAGGGATTTTCATTGCAGTCAAGGATGACATTGATTGCTATCCTCATCCTTCAAAAGGTATTTGTTTAACTTCATATTTCCTCGGTAAATATCTCTGCCTTTTTTGGCTGAACATTTCTCCCTGTAAAAAAGTGCAGGTGGTTCTAAATGGTTTCATGAGGTTCGCCAGGTGAAGGCAGATGGGGTTCCTGTGTCAAGATTACGAAACAATGGTGCAATTTTAGTAGGAAAGACAAATATGCATGAGTTTGGTATGGGCACAACAGGAAATAATCCAAATTATGGGTAAACTTGTTTCCTTGAACCCACATGTTGGAAAAATGATTTCCAACACAAATAGCAAATATGACTATTTTTTAAAGATATATGCTAAATATTGGCTTTGTGAATGTTGAAGAAGGACTTCACAATTAACAGGAGTATGCTAAAGACGTCCCTCAAAAGAATACTTTTTTGATTTCTCTATCTTCCTTTCTGTTTCAATTTTGATCTTTCTGTGACTGAGTTGTCACGACCGGAATCTAGACCCCAGACGAGACCGGCGTCGTTGACCTCTCAGAGGTCGCAGACAAGCCTGCTTATGTCATTCTTACTTTACATAGATTAATTTTAGCGGAAAATTTGAAATTTTTGATTCTTTAATCATACTTGCTGAACATTCTTAACATTTCGTAATCGTTCATCATCAACCATCTAACATTTAAGAGATAAGCAACTGAAAGAAATAATTCATTAAGTATTAATTGTATATCGGCCAAAATAGCACCAATACAAAGTTTGAACCAAAACAGGAAAGAAACGCTAGTGGAACATGTTCCGCTAGCTCAACTCTAAAACTACGCTAGAATGTAAAACAGTAGCATCCTCGAAAGCATGAGGACCTACCAAACTCCGGATGAATACTGATGTCCGGATAGCTGCAACAACGAACCTGTAGCTCTAGCGTCCACCTGTGCCTGCACCTAAAAATAGATGTTCGTATGGAATTAGTACACACTTGTACTAAGTATGAGTATATGCAAGTACACACCAGGGACATGCATGAGGAAGAATAGCTCTTTCCTAACAACATGATTTTTGGAAGTCAAGTCAGTGGACTTGCCAAATTGAGATTGGGAAAGTTATGCCATGAGAGTGACATGCATCATTATAATTATCGTATAGCACACAAAACATAACATATTCATATAACACATAACATATAACACATACTTTCTTTCATATTATTCATTCGTATACCATGAGACCTTATTATCATAGACTTAACTTTAAGACTTTCCAAAATGAGGGCTCAACATATGAGACCTCAACTAGGGAGCCTTCTTTAGCAAACACAGAGTCTGCTTCACTCATTCATTCGTATTTCATTTCAATTCATTCATAGGCCAGTGCGAACACCAGCTATACCTAGGATGTAGTTTAAGACTTTCATCGGGTTTGCTGTGCAATGATCAGGAATGACCTAATGTCATTACCTGAATCTAGCTCACCTCTTGATTATCCTATCCTAACACCTTCGGTATCATTCATTTCTTTATATGATTCATTTGAGGCTGGCCTCATTCATTCATTGGGAACTTTAACTTTAACCGACATAGATCATGTGAGCATCATGAAATCCAGTGTCTTCCCCACACCGAAAAGAGGTGGAATCACCGGCCAAAGCGATTCAAATAACATGCTAGCGTATATGGGAATTTAACCCCGCCAGATCCCTATAGTGGCAATATAGGTTCAAAGACTAGGAGATGTGTGGAGACCCATACCCGGCAAGCCGGACAGTCTCATCTCATGAGAATTACGTGAACCTCCGCCCTTCCCGAAAGAAGGCATCACCACTCATAGCTAGCCTATCGGTGCTCGGTATAAAGTTCCATTACATGCAACTCATACATCATAGAAGTTTGCTTCTAGTATGAAGACATCATAGCTCAATAGATGATTTCTCATCTCATCATTAGTATTAAGTGTTTTAAACTCAATATTTTTATTAGAGTATTCATAGAGACTGGTCTCTTCATTATCTTACACTCTCATTGGTGAGTATGTATCGGTAACATTTACTTAAGCTTATTTAAGATTGCTCTCATCATACGCATTAACCTCACATCATGATTGTCGCCACATTCTTCATTTCATTACGTATATCTTAGGTTCACTTATTCTTGAACGTATGTTAAACTTATATATCTATACATACAAGCCATGAGGCTTCATTTATAGTTCGTTAAGTGAATTCTTGTTTTTCTAAGATTATGTATTACAAGACTTATGTATCTTGTATATATGCCAAGATCTTTGATTTTTGATCTACGTAGATGACATTATTCTTGAATATTTCACTCACGTATGACTTATGTATCAATACGGAGGTTTGGACACGAGAACCCAAATTTTGAATTATTTGGATATCATTTATATTTTTCATTGATTTTTGTTCTAATATTCATAAATTTAGAACTCTAAGTTAAGTCTCAACATTTTCGTGAAATAATAAATTTTCTATTTTAATTAGAATTCTAAATTAAATTTCAATCATTTACATGAAAGAATAATTTTCTAATTTAATTAGAATTCCAATTTAAATCTCAATATTTACATAAAAGAATTAATATTCTATTTTTAATTAAAATTCTAAATTAAATCTCAATGTTTACATAAGAGAATTAATTTTCCAACTTTAATTAGAATTTTAATTTACTATTATTATTATTTTTAATTAAATTCGCTTGAATAGGGAGGTTGTGGGTTCGAACCCCCACAGCCCCCTTATTTTTCCTCTCATTTTCGCTGAAGAGGAGGCTGTGAGGTGGTGGGTTCGAACCCCCACAGCCCCTCTATTTCTTTTTTAATTCTTTGACATCCAAAAATTTCCAGATTCTTTTTAAACCTATTTCTATGTTTTTGGAAATTTATTCCACTATTTTTTCTGCACTTTTTCATCAAGTTTCACATTAGTTCTTAGGGAGATTTCATGGTTCATTCACTTCACTATGCTTCATCAAAATGAACATCACATTGCACACCCATTTCACACATAAAATACATGATAAATAAACAACTTATATACCCCAAAACAATGCCTAAAACACTGCCCTATACACACCCATACATCAACTTTTTCCGGTCATATTCTGATGATCATTATCGCGATTTCCCGCACATAAACACACTCATATTTAATTTAAACACATCATTCATGCAAAAATCTAGCAGCACAACATACCCATCCTACAAATTCATTAGGGAGCTAAGGACAAGGACATACGAAGGGGAACAACCTTAGTTTCAAGAGTTTAAGAAACGTCCGAAAGAAAGTACTCTTGGAGAAAGAATTCCATGAGAGAAACTCATACCTTAATCGATGTTCAAACTTTAATGTTGCTGCCCGGAAAACTCCTCCAAACCACTCCCAATTCACTTCAAAGTATACCTCTCTTAGCCTTGACGTTTTGATTACTTTTTCTTTTGCTTAAAAAAATTTTTTGTGAGTTCTTCAAGCATGAAAATTATTGATATTTTGGCAGAAATAATGTGAGGAAGATGGAGAACGTGAGAGAGGGAGTTTAGAAGCGTGAGAGAGAGAGGGCTAATTGGATTAGGAGACTAATTCAAGAATTAGTCAAATAACATTAAAATAAATAAATACAAATCTGTTTTATTTATTTATTTATTTATTCATTTAAAACGTGAAAGGACAATTATGCCCTTAAATACCTATTTATTCTTATTTACATAATTCTCTTTTTTTTTGAATCGTTACATGAGTATTGGATGTTCTGTTGTAGTCATTTAAGGTTCACCAGAGTGGTTTATTCCTAGTTCATTCTTCTTGATCAAGAGAGGTTGTCGGGTGGTGTTCTTTTGGCTGTTATGTGATCATTGCCACATTTTGACTCATTTAACTGCAGAATAGTAATACTTTTGTTTCCCTACATCTCTTTTGAATGATGATTCTTTACTTAAGCTACATATTTCAACATGTCTAATAAAAATGTTGTCCAGTCCAGTTATTATATTTTTGTAGTCTTTTTCCTTTGGTTGAGTGACTGAGAGTCTTGCTTGAGTTAATATTTGACAAGTCACTCATACAGACCGCTTTAGATATCTTTCCTTGTTCTCGGAATATAATTTTTTGAAGTGTATCTGGGAACTATTGTTTCTTGGGTATCTTTAGGTTGAGTGTATATTTTACCTTCCACGGCAGTAATGAGCATTTTTCTATGGCAGTACACCTAGAAATCCGCATAATCCAAAAAGGTACACAGGTGGTTCTTCCTCAGGTTCAGCTGCAATTGTCGCTTCTGGATTGTGCTCAGCAGCATTGGGAACAGATGCTGGAGGTTGTATGACATATTGGGCGTAGTGAATTACTAATTTGTTTTAAAATGGTTATAGATTTTCAAGATTCATTCATTTGAAGTCCAGGTTCAGTACGAATTCCTGCTTCTCTTTGCGGGGTTGTGGGCTTAAAAACAACATTTGGACGGACTGACCTGACAGGGTAAGTTCATGAATGGCAGGTCAATGTGCATCTCAACCTTAGGCTTATGAATTATATTGTTCCCTTCAGGAAAACTTTCTGTCTGCTGTCAAAGCTATGATCTTCATACAACTTGCCTCCCTCGTACTCTAGCCTAAAAATTGTTCTTCTCTTTAGTTATCCCTATTTTCTGGATTCTTAAAGTCTCTATGTTAACATGTATTCTTCAATAGCTGTAAAGGGCATTTTTCATTTCGCTTGTGGATAAGTGAAACAATCATTATAAACCTAAAACTGTGTGTAAGGCATGTAATCAAGTATATTTTTTGTAGGCTATAGTTAAACTCAAAAGCATTATTTCTCAGGCACTTCATGGTATTAGAAATAAGGTAGCTTTGTAGAGAAGTGAAGCCTTTTACTGCAGTGGTTTATAACTCTATTCTGCACATTGCTTAGAAATGTAATCAAAGAAGAGCCCTATACGCTTTCTACACACACTGCTTACATTATCCATACCGTGATACGACAGCAAAGGAGACACCGTGTACATGCACTACTTACAATCTTGCAGATCCATCAATAATTCAGGATTAAGGTATCGGTGAAAAAAAGAAAAGTCTTGGTTTTCTGTTCTTTCATTACAGAATCCAAAAACAAGTAAATAACAATGATCTTCATGTCCTGTGAATGCTATTTGAGTGCGCACTGAAGCAAGCTAATTTTTTCTTACAAATTTTGGTCAGATGACTTTTTTTTTGTATGCATGAACATGGAGAGTGATTTTTCATCTAGTCATGTCCAAGAAGCTAGATGCTAAAAGAAATAATATTAAGTTCATTTTATGTTGTGATATGTTTCATTTTGGCCATTGTCAATGATACTAGAATGAACTCCCATACACTTAGCAGAGATTGCATGTTGCAACGGTAGATATGTGTATAATTTTGTCCAATTCTGTTCTTTTCTCAGGTCTTTGTGGGAAGCAGGAACTGTCACAATTATTGGACCCATCACAGCTACTGTTGAGGATGCCATACTTGTGTTAGTAATTGGGTTTACTGCCCATTTCCTTACAAACAAATAGTCAATTCTGGTCATGAAAATCTCTGGTATTCATCTTAGTATCTTACTGTGTACAGTCAACCATGGATTTTTTATTTACCTCTTTGACTTGATTACAAGTGCACGTAAAATTATTTAGGTGTTGCACTGTTTACACACTGCATCAATTTCATCTACCTTTATGTGAGCTAAAACAACAGTAAAGAACTTACAACAAGAACAACATTCACAGTACAGTCCCACAAATGGGTCCGAGGAGGCTGGGGTGTACGCAGACCTTGTAAACATAGATCAATTAGGTTGTATATATATTTTTAAAAAATAGGTTGTATGTTGGGGATCTTTTTGTTAAATTTGGTCCAGGTATCTTGATCATGGTGATAACCACTCTTATGGTTGATATGTTGATTATTGCTATTTTTCTTACAACTTTTCAGGTATGCAGCAATCTCGGGATCCTCTCCAACTGATCGAATTCAGCTGAATCCTGTAATCACTCACATAGTGTACTTTTGCTAAATTTCAAGATATTGTTCTGTTTGAGTGTTCAGTTTTAACCTTTTTTTTTCCCTTCATTCGTGGAAATACTTAAAGTTAATATTAGTAAATAGAGTATCAGATCATTTTTTAACGTTGAGTTTGATCATCTGTGATACTGAAGTATGTTGGTTACCATAATAACTCAAGTTTGGGGTATTTTTCTTCAGAATTCTGATCCTGGTTCAGTTTGGAGGATGTTTATTCTGCTGAATGTCCCATTGTTCCTGTTTTTATAAATTCTGCAGTATTCACTCTACTTGTTATCATAAAAGATTATGAGGACTATTTTAGTTAAATTGCTGAAAGAAATTGTGACATTTCTCTGTCCATTATAACCTTGCTGTTTTAGGTCCCCCCAAACGGATTTGGTATAGCTAAACAAGACCAAGCTTAAGCATAGGATTAAGTTGATCCTATACTTGTACTGGAGACTGTTGAATTCGGTTCAATGCCAAATGAGTTCTTTTCATTGGATTAAAAAGTTGTACTCTTCATTACGCATGCTGTTTTCTACTCACATTGTTACTGATTGATTTTGCAGTCCATCCCTAATTTTCCCGATTTATCTTCCAGTGAGAGTTCAAATATCTTGGGATCACTTACCTTGGGAAAGTATACAAAGGTGTTGCACTTCTATTCTCTTAAGGTTGTTGATGATTTTAACCCTCTTGGTTGAGCTTTGGCTGATATAAGACATGTTTTACAGTGGTTTAACGATGTTAGCTCGACCGACATATCTGATAAGTGTGAAGATGTCCTAAACCAACTATTTCGTCGGTATGGGTGCAAAGTAAGTCCAGTACTCTTTATTACGTATGTGATCAATTCTGTCAGACTCATGCTTTTTACATCAAGATTTGTCTATTTCAGAAGACTTCATGTTTGAAGTTCAGGTTCACTTTTCTGGATTTAATTTTGTTTATTCTATTTTTCTGGCTTAACTCTTTGCAATCAAGACAACAGAGATTGTCATACCGGAGCTTCGTGAGCTGCGCACAGCTCATACTGTTACTTTTGGATCTGAATCACTGTCCTTTTTGAATCCTGATTGCGAGGCTGGGTATTATTTTCCATCATGCTATTAGTACGACTGCTTGGTATGTTGTTTTCTGGACTAATATAGAATTTCTTTCATTTTATGTAGGAAAGGAGTTAGATTGACTAATGACACTCGCACAAATCTGGCACTTTTCAGATCATTTGCAGCATCTGACTATATATCTGCCCAGTGTCTTAGGTAAAGCATTAGTTACTAAATTACTTTCATACATGTCGAAATGATTTGTTCAACTGTTGTTTGTTAAAGTATCAAATTAGGGATGTGAAAGCTGCAGCAAGTGTATTCTGGATCATTGGCATTTTTATTTTGAACATTTGGTTCGA